>NC_050577.1:185190238-185491200 GCF_011100635.1 Trichosurus vulpecula | reverse complement strand
CAAGCTCTCTTCATCAACATGGTGGAGTTAAGATGTACAAAACAGGGTATATAGACTCCTATATCAGTAAGGCAATAATAACAACGTAGATGATAATTGTCAAAATGCCCATGTGGTTCTGTATCGCAAAGTATACAAGACTCTCCACATAGAAGGTAGACAAAGTAAACCATTTATTCAGACACCAGAGAACCATATCCCACAAGCCATTTATTCAATCTACCAGAGCAGTAAAATATTCAATACACAATATCACAAAATGGAGCTTTGCCATCCCAAAACCTCTCCAACCCCATGCTGGGGACTTCCCAAAGACAAACTCAAACTCACAGTACAGCTAAGTCAGACTGTTCAGCTCTATCATGACGGCAGCCATTAGCAGCCATAACTGCTCACGCTCTCTCTCTCTCTCTCTGCATTTCCTGTGACATAACTTCCTTTTCCTGTCAGGAAGCTCCTCCCACCACATGTATCTTGGGCTTCCTGTGACAAGCAGGTCACATGGCCTTTTAATGGGTGAGAAAAATCTTCAAATCTAAATTGCTACTATAACTCTGCACACTTAAAATGTAAGAGCTTAAGATTAATATTCTAAACCAATGGGTCCAAGTACAAGAGAGTATGCAAAACAGAATATGAATTGCTACAAAATTTCTAGGACTATTCTTCCAATGATCAAGATAACATATTCTCCAAGGATATTTGCAAAAGATAGCAAGATGATGTCCACTGATACAGTATGTGTAATGCATAGGCCTATTTGTAGCCATAACAAGTGATTTTATCTATTGCATATAACCTCTGTATTTGGCCTACCAACTTCAGTCCTGATACCTGACTGTGTCTATGTCTATGTGAATTGTATTGTCTATATATTTGTTGTGCAGTATGCAACTTTGCAACATATCCTATTTATGATGCTTCATTAGGTGGTCTGTGTTTCTGGTGTTCTGCACACAGCTTTAACACAGATGCTATCAGTACCTGTATTTGGGATAATTACTTGTGCCCATGCTACATGTCAATTAATGAATGTTTATGATGCATGCCTATAGATGTGACTGTACACCTGATGAGACTTGCTGGGATTGCAAATTGATTTTTCTAAGGGATACTTAAATGGGATTTAATTTCCCATAACGCTTAACCTATGCATGAACCTACATTGTGGTCATGTCACAAGGCCAGGACTCTGATTGGTGAGGAGTCCATAGAGGGCAAGAGAGTTAAAATAGTAACTGAAAGAGCCAGGGGTTGGGGTTGGAGAGAGCAAGCATACTGGTGTGCCAAAATACAAAATAGCAGTCAGAGATAAAGAAAGAGAAGACAAGGACAATATGGGGCATCAGGACCATAATAATGAGTCTAGAGAGCTAAGGCAAGAATTGTTAGTATTCTTCATTTTACCCTGAGGGACTCTTAGGAAAGAAAACTCAAGTCAGGCTGCATCACTAAGCTTTAACCCCCTGAAGAGTAAGTTCAAAGAGACTTTGCTATCCAGCTACATTGGGAAATTAGGAGAATTGAAAGTGAATTAGAGGCAGTTAGGTGACTTAGTGGATAGAGTGATCGACCTGGAGTCAGGTAGACCTGAGTTCAAATCTGGACTCATATAACTCATACACTATCTATGTGACCCTAGGCAAGTCGCTTAACCTCTATGTGCCTTAGTTTCCTCACCTGGAAAACAGGGGTGTTAATAGCACCTACCTAGAATAAAAAAGATAAGAATAATGTAAGAATCAAAAGAGATAATATTTATAAAAAGCACTTAGCACAGTGCCTAGCATGTAGTAGGTGCTATATAAACGCTTATTTCCTCCCCTTTCCCCTTGAAGAGTAAATGCAAAGAAACTATGCCATTCAGCAATGCTAGGATGTTAAGATAATTGAAGGAGAATTGGACTATAACTCCCCTGGGGGTATAGATTGGTACCCCTTTATGTATGGGTGGACAGAATATTTTTCTTCTTGGTTCATTTCTTTGTAATCCAATTCATTTCATTTCTTAATTAAATGATTTTGCTATTGGATTTATATCTTTGGGATGCCAAGCAATAGCATTATTTTCATAGTTATCACCCCCCAAAAGCCATGATGAGCCTGGGAGTAATTAAGTAATTACATTATTCGTGTAACGGTAGCTGCCCTGGTCCCCAATACCGGAAGGCCAGATATATTATGTTTTACCCATTCCTCAGTGTTCTCTGGTACCCTTAAGGGGAAATTAGAAGGTGTCTAGGCTCTCTCCCATTGACTCCAGCCCCCATCAATGGTGTCCCCCAGTTGTTGAGGAATCTCTTGTACCCCAGCTCCATTTAGCCACTTAGGTTAGCTTTTACAGAGAAATATTTACTTCAAATAAGAACAAATGTACAAACATATTCCCCAATAGATGGGATATAATCCCTCCCTCCCTGTACTACTTCATACTCTAGGGAGGGGAAGGGGTTTAAATTCATAGCTTAGCTTAGTTCCTATAGAGTATGTTCCAAGTCCAAAGCCCCTCTTAGGCTTGAATCTCAGGCACCCTAGTTTCTCAGGGCTTTTCTGCTTGGCTGGCTATTGTAATTTCCAGCCTAGAATCCTATTTCCAAGGTCTCCATGACTCAAACTCCTGGGTCTAGTAGGGATTCCATCACCTATACCTGGAACCAAAAAAGCACAAAGGAAACAAACCAAAACCCAACTTCCAGCCTGATGCTCCAGGTCACAGGGTAAGAGGTGGGAGGAGGGGAAGGTAGCCCTTCCCCCTACCCATTCTGTGGGTAGACGGGACTTTCATCCCCTCTGATGTGGGAAAGAGTGCTCAGAAAAGAGAGAATGAAATTGTCCTAGTCTGCAAATTTTTAAAGATGCACCCTCTTCCAGTTATGCAGCCAACTGAGGGTGGTTACTCCCAGCTATGGGTATCTTCTCCTAGAAAAAGGGGGAAAGGTGCCTCTATTTTGAGTAACCTGGGCATGTGTAGAAACACACCCCACCCCCATTACATTCAAAATTACAATCATACTCTGATACCTCACTGTAGCCTGGAAGTAGTTTGGGGCCTCCAGGTGATTCAGTGGATAAAGTATTAAACTTGGAGGCAGAAAGATCTAAGTTCAAATCCAGCCTCAGACGTAGACTAGCTGTGTGGCCCTGGGCAACTCACCCTCTCAGCGTCAGTTTCTTAATCCGCAAAATAAGGATAATAATACATTACAGGGTTGTTAGGAGGATTAAATGAGATGATATTTGTAAAGTGCTTTGTAAATCTTAGAACACCATATAAATTCTAGATATTATCATCATTACTCAAAGGCTATGCCAGTAGAACACAAGTTCTGTCTGGCAGGTTCTTTCAGACTGGAAAGACTTTGTATACAGTCCTGGCAACAGACTATGATTGCTTTTTGAGGAGTAATCTAGCTAAGTACAAAGAGGAGCATCAACAGCAGGATGGTCCTTTTTTTTTTTTAAACCATGTCTGTGACATCAAAAGGATTGCTTGCATCACATAAAGTTGCTCACAGAAATACTAACTATAAAAAGTCTCCTATGATAGGAGAAAAGTCTACGCTACTCACAGCTATGGATATGGTTGTAAGAATACTTGGTGAATCACATGCAAAGCATCTCTGAAATATTTTCACTTGCAGATTAATATGGTGGGAAGGAAAATTTTCCATATGCTAAAGATCTTTGCAATCAATTAATCAAGAAATAAACCTTTCTATTTTGCATTGTAAGTGGATGAAGGAACAGATGTTGTTAATGATGCTCATTTGATTACACATATACAATATGTTGTTAAAACTGATGTTAAGAAACATTTGTTACTGTGAAAACCTGTCAATGGCAATGTACACATCAGAAGAAAGGTCCAATATGAAAATGATTTAATGTGGAATAAAAGTATTAAACTATGCACTAATGGAACTAAGGAGTTTTGTAACTGACAGATATAACTAATAAAGGCACAAAATCTGGGTAAAGGTCAACAATCTATCCTTCACTCACTTTGCTCTGGCTTAAATTCACATGCATGCCAATTCAAAACAGAGCTTGGGAGTTTCTAACCCTTACTCAGATGGTTGTCAAAGGTAAAGGTCTGTGACCTCAGCTCCAAAAATAAGAATTAAGAAGAAAGACTTAATCTTAGGCCGAGGGCAGTCTTCCTGATCTGTTTAACTAAATGTGTTCTGGTTATAAAATTAAAAAACTGTCTACCTGTCCTTATCAGAGAGGGAGGTTTTTTAGTCTCCACAGGCTGGAAAACAAGATGATTGATAGGTGGCTCTGAAGAAATGAAGCCCAGAGGCTCACGTCAAGGGACATTGTCCAGCAGAGACCAAAAGATGGTGGTGACATACCCTGGAAAGCAGAGAAGCCCAAGGAAAAACACAAGGCAAAGAACAGTAGAAATATGACAAAATAACCAGGTTTAGGCCCAACAGAAAGGAGCATCTAAAAAGCACCAGGCAGAGAAAAAAGCATAATGATGTCACTAGAAAATAGAAATATCATCAGAGGCATAAGTTGACTCTCTAAACTTGTACCCTAGCCATGTGTACTCCCTATATGATTATGTTTATCCACCTTATGTCTTCCCTTTAATGACGTGTATCTGTAGAAGAGATTACTCAGAGAATGTTACATTGCCGCTTTTCTTGCCATGTTGTCACATTAAATACCTTTGTTTTGAACTAACTCTGTGCTCTAGTTTACTAATAAAAGCAAACATATCAGCAGAACTAGAGGTTTAAGCAAATACTGACCAACATTGCATCTTGAACCTATAGTAACTTTTTGAGGACCCTATATGTGAAGGGGATATTCCAGGTGCTACATTATAAATATATTTTTTTTTCTTTGAATGAATCCAAATACAAAAAATTTGGATGCTGTCCCAATATAATTATCACTTATTATATTCTACATAACAGTATAGATATAGCCTACAAAGTAATTTGGCCAAATAGCTAATGATAGGATTTGATCACCAATATATTTCAATTTCACCACAGAAATTAGAAGTTGAAAGAGATTATTTGAGCAAATTATGCTAAACATCATTTATTCTTAAGCACCTGGATCTCAAATAAAACTTATCCAATTTATAAAGGGGGATAGGTTAGGAAGGGGCAAAATATAGTTAGTCTTTCACAACATGAGTATTGTGGAAGGGTTATACATAATGATACGCATGTGGTCTATGTTGAATTGCTTGCCTTCTTAGGGAGGGTAGGTGGGAAGGAAAGAGAGGAGAGAATTTGGAACTCAGAGTTTTAAAAACAGATGTTCAAAAACAAAAAAAAAAGTTTTTGCATGCAACTAGAAAATAAGATACACAGGCAATGGGGCGTAGAAATCTATCCAGCCCTACAAGAAAGGAAGGGAAAAGGGGATGGGAGGGGAGTGGGGTGACAGAAGGGAGGGCTGACTGGGGAACAGGGCAACCAGAATAGACACCATCTTGGAGTGGGCAGGAGGGTAGAAATGGGGAGAAAATTTGTAATTCAAATTCTTGTGAAAATCAATGCTGAAAACTAAATATATTAAATAAATTAAATTAATAAAAGAAAAAAAAGAAAAAAAATTTCCCCCAAAATCACAAACTTCCCCTCTGAAAAAACAATTCTGGCTTTAAGAGGTATATCATTAAATCATTCATGGAAAAAAAAAAACTTATCCAATTTACTACAAGTTAATTGTACAAATGCTATATAGGTGTGTTGCTAAGTAATTAAAATCTTAGTTGTAATTGTACCTGAAGTTCTGGTGAATATACAGGGACACCCAAAACATGTCTGAACATGCAGTTCAGCCTACAATTAAATGGCATTCATATTTACGGAAAATGAAATATTTCAAAATACTCTGACTCCTTATTACACAATATTTTCAGATGAGATTGTTCCTGTCACTCAGATTTGATAAGGCTATTAAGAACTTATTTTTTTCCCTGAGCAGCAAGCTTTTATAAGAATTTAATGAATTCTGTACCTCTCCAAGATGTCCCTCTCCAAAGAGATTGCACAAGAAAGAACAAATTTTCAAAATTTTGTGTTTGTAGCACCTGCTATTTTTCAAACATTCAGGTGGGTCATTAGGAATTTGCCTGGATAGCAAAGTTTGTATTGATATCTTTTTGAACAGATTATAAGGAGTTTTTTTAAATGTTCAGATTTGCTCCAACTTCCTGGTTCCATTTAATTTAGATAACCAAAAGCTCCCTTTCTATAAAATTGATTTTTCTGATCCCAACAAGAATTTTATGTGATGGGGGGGACACATATGTAGGGAACAAGTGGCCTTGGCATATATCTGACTCAATATGCTACAGGCCCACTGATGTCTTCTGGTGATATATCATTGTGCTTCCCCCTGAGCTAGCTGCCTACCCTATTAGTCTCAAATGATGTGCAATCTTTGCCAGGAGAAGAGATATGGCATGTAGTCTCTGTTGGGCTTTGCTATCTTCTGGTCTCTGAATGGTCCTCTGTTGATCCCATGGTCACTTCTAGGCACAGCTCCACAGTTAAGGATTTTTTCTCTGCTTCCAACTTCTGGCTTCAATTGGATCTGTTGGTTGAGGTGCTGAATCTTCCCCATAAAAGGAACAGTGCATCCTCCCATCTCTCTTTTAGATTAAACCCTAAGCTTAAGCTTCAAGTCTTTTTGGAAGGCAATCCTTCACACACCCAATGTAGGATGAGGAAAAAATTCATCAACAGCAGCAAGCTGCTTTTCTCCCCATACGTTGTGTCTCAGTTCTCAGAACCTTGGTTGTAATAAGCTTTCCCTTTCAGAACATAGAACATCCAGTCTTAAGTGGCACCAGCAGGCAGAAAACCTTTTTTTAGCCTTCTTCTTCCTAATCACCATAGACAAGATTTCTGTCCCAAGCCACAATCTAACTCGGATGATCCTTATGACTTCCATTTAACATCTATTTGCCAAGTTCTCTCTGTATCTGAGATCATCTGGTTTTATGAATCCCAACTTTCTTTTTGGTTTCTCATGAAGATAAATGGGAGTGAGAAGGCAAAGAAACAAAACCCATGAGAGAAGTTGCTTTGTGTCACCCTTCACCTCAATCCTTTGTTTCTACTCCTGTCTTTATCAGGTGGATGGTACTTTTTGATCTTCAAATCCCCTTATCTTTTTGGGGAGGAGGTAAGGGGAGGCAATCAGGGTTAAGAGACTTGCCAGGGGCCACACAGCTAGTAAGTGTCTGAGGTCACATTTGAATTCAGGTCCTCCTGACTCGAGGCCAGTGCTCCATCCACTGTACCACCTAGCTGCTCCCCCCACCCCAGTCTTTTTAAAAATAATTTTCTATCCACAATATAGTTTATGTAACTACATATGTATAAGCTATATCTTACTTCCTTTCTCAATGAGGGAGGAGGAAAAGGAAGGAAAGAGAGAATTTGGAACTCAAAATTTTAAAAAAGCAAATATTAAAAATTGTTTTTGCATGTAATCAGGGAAATAAAATAAAAATTTTTAAATAATAATAATTTTCTATACACAAAAGAGACATCTTGGGACAAGAAAAAACATTTCCTTGAAACATGACATCAAAAATGGTCCCATCAGGTATGACAAAATTGGCAGATTTTCAAGCACATTCTGGCAATTACTCTGTTTTCCAAGTATCAGGTTAAATTCAAAAAGGTTTATCCCTAGAAGACTGGCCAGCAGGTGCTATTTTTTGCTGGTTTGTGCTTGTGTATTACAAATTACGGTGGAGATAGATTATGGTTATTATCCCTGGAAGTAATGCTTACACTGATGAAATCATGGATCTTTTGAAGTATCAAATATATTTTATAAATTATTAAGTTAGAGCCTGAATATTTAGTACCCAGGAAAAGAGTTTTCTGAACATTGGTTCCTGAAAGGAAATTTTTAAATGATATATGAATCTGATTCACTCAGGAAGTGGCAAACAAAGAATAAATCATTTTCAATTAGAGAAAGACAATTGAGTTGGTATGGATAACATAGTTTGGCAGCTGAGAAAGTGTTTCTGGCTAAAATTAAGGTTTGTGGTTTTAGATGTAAGGCTGAAAATACTTTCATTTTTGTTGTCATGATCTTCTTGCTATAGTCATTCCTCACTTCATTCTTTCAGTTTAACTCAATTTCATAATTTATTATTAAAAATAATATCTAGCACTTATAACTATATAAGCTTTAAGTTTTGCTAAGCACTTTGAACGGGTATTATCTCATTTGATCCAGCTAGTAAGTGTGTAAGGTCGGATTTGAACTCAAGTCTTTCTGACTCCAGGTCTAATGTTCTGTCCACTGTGTTCACCAAGCTGCCTTGGTATTGCAAGCCAGGGATTCCAAGAGGCAGAGCTGAGGAATGAAACCACTCCAGTAATGGAGCAGTCTACACTAAGGTACATACGTGGTAGATGGTAGGTCAAATACATTTAATCCAGTTTTCTGGCAAAGTAGAGTGCATGAGAAAGAATAAAATGAGATCATTTTGGAAAGCTAGGTTGGAGTCTGATTGTGAACAGCTTTAAAAAACAAAAGGAGTAGTTCAGATCTTATACTAGAGGCAATGGGTAAACGCCGTCACTGCTTGAGCAGGAGAGTTGCATGGCCGGATCAGTGCTTTAGGAATATCAATTGGGCAGCTGTGTAGAGGGCAGGTCAAAGAGGGAAGGGCTTGGACTAAATTTGGAGACTTTTGCTGTAGTCCATATATGAAGGCTTGAACAAAGGTGGTACGTGTGAGTGGAAATAAAGGGACTAATGGGAGAGGCGGCAATGGGGAGTGAGGAAGAGGGAAGAATTGACAGTGACTCCGAGGTTGCAAACCTGGATGACTAGGAGGTTAGTGGTACCCTCAACACAAACAAGAAACTTAGGAAGAGGGGTAGAGTTATGGGGAAAGGTAATGAGTTCTGCCTTGGACAGCTTGTATTTGAAATGGCTATGGGTCATGCAAGTAGAGAAGTCTAGTAGATTCAACTAAAGCTAGGTTTCAGGATCTCAAGAGGGTAGGGGTAGATATATAGATTTGATCTATATAGTTATCTGCATAGAGAGGATAGTTGAACCATTGAGAAATGATGTGATTACCAGGAGAGAAAGTATCAAGAGAAAAGTGGAGAAATAGGAAAGACTAAAAAGAAAAAAGATGCCATAATAAATCCCAGATTTTCTTCCAATGCAGTTTCTCCTAGTTACTTCTTCCCTTCCCTAAGACAGGATGCTATGGCCCCCGTAATGCTAGGAATTCCCTGAGGAAGCCAGGATACAGCTGAGGTTAATTAATTACTGAAATATGTTCTGTTTCTAAGCCCTGGATCTGATGAGAAACACCAAGCCCAGAAAGCACTATTGCAACCAGTTGGACCAGTTAGATTCAGGGCCTCAGCTAAGCACCAAATCTCAACCAAAGTAATAAATGAACAGTTGTTGTTGTGGTTTTTAATCCCACCCTCCTCAGGAGTAAGGTTGGAAAAATGGTTATGGAGCAGAGAACCGGGGTTCAAACTCTGGTTCTTCCACTTGTCTATCTGTGTGACCTTAGGTAAATCATTCTCTAAGCCTATCTCATCTATAAAATGAGGAGGTTGAACTAAATGATTTCTAAGGTCTCTTCTAACTCTCAATCTACAGGGTGTCCCTAAAGTCTGGACACATAGGATGTCTCATTAACATATCATTCACTGAAGACTCTGTGTTGTTCAGCGACTTCTTTTTCTGGGGTATGCTAAAGGAGAAGGTGAATGAAAATGAAAATCACAGAAACAACACACTTGATTGAACGCATAAAGAGTGAATGTGCTAAAATTGACGGCGATGTGGAGTTATTGCATTGAGTTCACGTGAATCTTGCAAAGCACATCAGCCTTTGCATCATAAATGATGGAAATCATATTGAAGATGTTATTTGTTAATATTCCAATTAAATAAAACGTTGCTGAAAATTTCATTCATTTCATTTCTTGAAAATATGCATTTTTTGCCTACGTGTTCAGACTTTAGGAACATCCTGCATTATCCTATGATACCTTCGAATTTTAAATCTATGATAATAATAACTAACATTTCTATAGCACTTTAAGATTTAGCTATATTATTTCATCTGATCCTCACAATTCTGTGAGGTGGGTGCTATTATTATTTCCATTTTACAAATGAGTAAACTGAGGCTGAGGAAAATTAAGTGATTTTCTCAAAGTGACAGCACTAGTAAGTGTCTGAGGCAGGATTCGAACTCAGATCTTTCTAACATCAAGAACTCTATCCATTCTTCCCTCTCACTGCTTTTTCTGTGAACCCAAAAGAACTTGATTTTACTTGTGAAATTCTAACATATGAGATTTTCATATTTAAGTAAGCCTAAAAATAATTCTTTAAGTGCTACTGGTAATGGTTTGGAAAACCAATGGTGTTTATGACCAGAGAGGAGATAGAAAGAATCACAGGAGATAAAATGGACAATTTTGATTACATAAAATTTAAAGGCCTTTATATAAACAAAATCAATGCAGTTAAATTATAAGGGAAATTGTTAACAGGGTAGAGGGACAGGAGAATCTTATTAGCAAGTTTCTCTAAGATTTGATATCTAAGAGATATAAAAGGAATTAATTCAAATATGTAAGAACAAGAGCCATTCCCCAACAGATAGTCAAAGGATATGAACAAACACTTCTCAAAAGAAGAATTCCAAGCTATCAACACCCATATGAAATAAATGCCCCAAATGACTAATAACAAGAGAAATTCAAATTAAAACAACTCTGAATTTCTTCCTCTCACCCATCAAATTGGCAAAAATGGCAAAAAAAAAAAAAAAAAAAGGAAAATTACAATTATAGGAGAGGCTGTGAGAGGACTGGAACTCTTGATGGAGGTATAAGTTGGTCCAACCACTCTGGAAAGCAATTTGGAACTATACCCCAAAGATTACTAAACTGCATACCTTTTCGCAATATACCCCGAAAAGAGAAGAGAGGAAAGACTCATGTGTACAAATATAACTACATAAGGAATTTTTATTGTAACAAAGAATTAGAAACTAATGGGGTGCCCATCAATTGAGGAATGTCTAACTTAGGGTATATAATGGAATACTATTCCAATGTAAAATAGTGAGAGGAATTGCTTCACAGAAACCTCAGGAGTCACATGAATTGATTCAGAGTGAGATGAGCAGATCAAAATGAACAACTTCTACAATAGCTATAATACTGAAAAGAAAACAACTTTGAGAGATTTAACAATTATGATCAATAAGGACTGACAAGGAGCATGCTACCTTCCACCTTACAGAGGCGGGAGATGCAAGGGGCAGATTGAGATAAACATTTTCAGACATGGTCTTGTTTGTCTTGTTTCACTGTGCTTATTTGCTATAAGGGAAGGGTTGTTCATTTTGTTGTTGCTATTGTTGGCAACTTCATAGTCATTTGCAGGGGACAAGATTTAAGAGGGAAAGGGGAACTAGTTACAGGGGTGCCAAAAAAAGAAGGAAAAGGGATCATTTTAGCATATTTTTCTAATGCACATAATAGAGCCAAACGAAATTCAGAAAGAGACACAGACAAGCAAGACAGCTTTGAAACTAGTGTTTAATTTATTCTACATTTTTTTTAAATGCAAACTAAGAAAGTAAGGGAAAAAGGGATGGGGGGGGAGTGGGGTGACAGAAGGGAGGGTGGACTGGGGAACGGGGCAATCAGAATATGTGCCATCTTGGAATGGGGGGAGGGCAGAAATGGGGAGAAGACTTGTAATTCAAACTCTTGTGAAAATTAATGTTGAAAACTAAAAATATTAAATAAATAAATTACAAAAAAAATAAAAATGCAAACTATACACAGTTATGTGTGGTTTGATATACAATCCTCTTTTTGCTTTTTTCTGTGTATTATAAAATGCTTATGTTGGATGTTGCTTGTCAAATGAAGAACGACAAAAACAAGAATTTAAAAATAAAGTAAAATTTTCAAACCCAATTTGGGAGTTCTCAAATAAAGTGATAGACACAAATAAACTCACATAGATTTAGCAGATTATCTAATCTGATGGTCCAACATATTAATCAGTTAAAATGTTCCACCTCCTTACAAAGTCCTATATTTGGGACTGGCAGAAAAAGTAGAGTACAAATCTATGATCATATTTCATACTGAAAACTGCTATTTCCTAAATATGTTTTGTTTTCATGATCCATTTTTAGTGTCCATAATTCTTCCTGTTTCAAAAATTCACCATTTCCAAAATCAACCTCCCTGGTTAAAATGAGCAGTCTCTCCCAAACTCATAAATATATAACATGCTTGAGTAGATCCTTCTTTCTATGATTTTAATCATTTACGAGTTAACTGCAGAGTTTCAAAACTTCATCCAGTTTATGCAAATGTTAACACATGTGTGAATTCCACCTGTTTTATCTAATAGTCCTAGAAATATTCCAAAAATAGAAGAGAGAGAGAGAGAGAGAGAGAGAGAGAGTGTGTGTGTGTGTGTGTGTGTGTGTGTGTGTGTGTTGCAAAAGGCTACCTCTGACAGGTGTGCTTTTCCAACTCAGAACTGTAGCAAAACAAGGAGATAGGTAGTTATGGTGGTTTAAAGATGTATGTACATGTAATGCTTCAGGATCTTCCCAATGTACTGGCTAGGATCCTTGAATCATGAGATCACTTTGACCATATTTTTACCAAGGTGGGCTTTCTGAACATTTCAAATTATTCAGTCTACTTAAACATTTTTATGTCATCTATTCTCAAAGATGGCATAAATTTAGGGAGACAGCAAGACTTTCTTTTGGCCAAAGTACAGCGCCAAAGCTGGAGTGGAGGGCATGGGGCGGGGGTGGGGGGAGGGCGGGGTGAAGGTTTGCTGGTGACAGAGATATATATATAGATATAGATATAGATATATATTTATAAGATATATAAGAGCAGAAATGCTGCTCCAGTTCATTTGCATGCCAAGCCAGAGAGGAATTTGGACATTTCTAGCTTTAAATCTGATAGTTTGTCTGGTACAAAGCCCCAGACTGGAGTTGGGGTTGGAGTTTGGGGGGAAAGGTATGCTTAAAAGACTTCATTTTAGTTTCGACTCTCTTTCTGACTTTTATTAACTGTGGTTGGTGGTTCATAGCCTCTGGCTATGACTAAATACCTTATCAAGTAAATGCTTTCTGGTCCTAGATGAATCGAGCAGAGATGTCCAGCTGGGGTACTAAAGAGGTGAAGCACAGAAGCCAGGTAGGGGAAAACTCCAAGTAGAAACCATGAGCCCAAGAGGAGTGATGGACACAGCAGGGATCATGGAAACTCTAGAGAACAAGACAGAGAAGGAGCAGCAGAGATGTAATCCCCAGTGGGGGACCAGAAAAGAAATAACATAACTCCCAAGACTAGACCCAGCAGAGTTGTGGTTCCCAGAAAAGTACAGGCCCAGAGAGCAGTGTAGTAATATTGCCAGAAGATAATGATTATAAGCATCAGGTGTGAGCCACTTCCCCGAGCATGTGCTCCAACTATGCTGTGTTCCCTAAGAATGGCATACTCATGCATGTCTAGTCTTTACTGATGTCCTTTGTTATTAAAGAGGATCTTTTCCCCCTTAATTAGATCCACTGTACCTCCACCCACTACACCACCTAACTGCCCTTATTTGGGGGTACAGAGAGTCAGGAGAGAGGTAATGGGGGTTAAGTGACTTGCCCAGGGTCACACAGCTAGTGTCTAAGACTACATTTGAACTCAGGTCCTCCTGACTCCAGGTCTGTATTCCCTTAATTTTAATCCATCTTAATTCTAGTGCCTTTCCTTTGTTGGTTATCTCCAATTTATCCTTGTTTATAAGTTGTGACCCCCATTAGACTGAGCTCCTTAAGAGCAGGATCAGTCTTTTGCCTTTCTTTGTATCCCCAGCACAGTGCCTGGCACAGAGAAGATGCTTAATAACTAAGGGTTTTTTTGACTGACTGATTAATCACACTAATTTCCAAATATATCCTCTCTGACTCCCAAAGAGCCTTCCCACATAATAGATTTTAAGGAAACACAAAAAAGTTCAGCAAAACCAACACATCATTCACATATGACAGGGTATGTAGCATTCTGTGGTACGTATATTTGTGAAAGAATGTACCCCAAGTTTGTGAGGGGAATTTTCCATCGCTACTTTTCTTACTATGTTATTTAATTAAATGCATTCACTCTGAACTAATGGTATCTTCTGGCTGGCTAATAAAAATAAATATATCAACAGGGGCTCACAAGCTATTTCGAGTGGATACAGACTAAAAGCATAGAACGAATTGAACTTAGGGCAGTCCTTCTGGGAACCCCACATGTAAGAGGGGGCTGCTCCAAGTCCTATATTACATATTATATTATCCTTAAAAGTTTACTTGGCTTCCACTGTCTCTCACATTTAACCCGTTCTCTCAACTCACACAGCCACCACCTTAGTTCAAGCTACTAACACCACTTATAATTGGTCTTCTTACTTCAAGTCTCTCCTCATTCCAATCCATCCTTCACACTGCTGTCATAGTAATTTTTGTAAGCATATATCTGACTGTGTAACTCTCCTACTCAATCAATTGCTATTACCTTTAGTACCAAATATAAAATCCTTTGTTTGGGTTTTAAATCGCTTTATAACCTGGACCCAATCTACCATTCCAATATTATTATACCTAACTCCCCATACCATATTCTACAAACCCATCAACCTGGCCTTTTCTTTGCTCCGCAAATACAACACTTCATCTCTCAACTCCATACCTTTGCAAAGGCCATATCCCATTCCTGGAATATACTTCCTCCTTACCTCCATTTCATAGAATCCCTTCTTTCTTCAACATACATCTCTAGCACCACCTTTTACATGAAGCCATTTCTTATCCCCTAAGTGCTAGTGTCCTTGCTCCCTAACTACATTGGATTAATTTTGTATTTATCCTATATATACTTATATATGTGCATGTTATGTCCCTTGAAAGACTGTCCCTTACTCAGAAAGTAAGGATGTCTCATTCTTTGTATTTGTGCCTGGCATACAGTAGACACTTAATAAATGCCTGCTATTCATTGATTGATTCATTCACTGTTTAGTCTTCAATGACTTGAGATTTCATCTTACAACATCCCCCTTAAAATAATTACTAAGTGATAATGAAGATTTTTTTTTTATTTCAAAATGCTCCATTATCTTCCTTTAGTATTCAACATCTATATTTTCGTGATATTCAACAGAACAAGGATATCATGACATATTCTAAAACTGTCATAGGTGTGATAACCTAGGATGAATTATTTCTTCCTCCTGTCTTTAGTGATGCATAAGTAACAGGCATTTTACAATTTGCTCACTAACTACCACCATAAATAAAGAAACCTAATTAAAAGTAGTTAATCATTAATGTCAGAGAGTATTATGAAAGGCCAGGAAAAGATAAGGACCAAAGTTCAGTTTCTGTTTTTCACTGAGGAGACTCAGCCTGAAGCTGAAACTCAGAGGCTGGCTGCTTTCAGCACTTGGGCTGCCCAGCTCATAGCAAAACTGTGAAGTCAGCAAACTTTGTCTTTAGTCTCTACCCCACCCCCAGCTTCTGATTTCTGTGACATTCCCCTCTCTGCTTTCAAAATCTTCACTTTCACAGTCACCTGATGTTCTAATGCTGTTTAGAATTCAAACTGAGTGCTTAATGGAAGAGAAAGAATGGTAAAATTTTAGGGCCTGTCATGGGAACCAGGGAGGGATTGGAGAAATTTCCAAGCAGCAGAGCTTCCTCTTGCCCTTAAAATCACCTCACGGAGGCAACTGCTGCTTCTGCCTCTACATCGAGTTGGCTCTGTCTATACTATTTTAAGCCTCTAAGCTCCCTCTTGACCTCTCTGGTTCCTTCCAGCTCTAAATCTATGATCCTAAGCATAGTCAAATCCTTTATCACATCCTCCAATTAAAGCTCAATTAGACGGAAGTCTAGCCCATCACAGAATCTGAGTTGGAAGGAACTTTAGAGGTCAGCGAGTTAAATCTCCCATCCAGTACTTGAATCACTCTACAGCATCACTGTCAGATAGTCATCTGGCCTCTGCTTAAACACTTTGCCTGATGGGAAGTTCATTACCTAACAACCTTTATAGTTGTTCAGGTATTTTTCAGTCGTTTCTGACTGTGAACCCATTCCAGGTTTTCTCGTCAAGGATGCTGGAGCGGTTTGCCATTTCTTTCTCCAATTCATTTTACGGATAAGAAATTGAGACAAATAGGGTTAAGTGACTTGCCCAGGGTCACACAGCTAGTAAATGTCTGAAGCTAGAATTGAACTCAGAAAGATGAGTCTTCCTAATTCCAAAACCAGTACTCTATCCCCTGTGCCACCTAGTTGCTCATATTTAATAACCTAGCCCATTCAATTTTTAGGTACCTCAATTTGTTGGAAAAGTTGTTTGGTTTTTTTAAAGACTGGGCCAAAATCTATCTCTGTGTAACATCCATCCATTGAAACTACATATGACAAAATTTACATGAATCTCCACATGTAAGTAGTGTCACCAAGATGCATTAATGCACAAGCCGTAGTAGGTATCAGAAAAAAAAGGAATTAATCTGATCTTCTTATTAAAGGAATTCAAACAAGGACAATGTGGATGACTGACAGCGTAAAGCCTCCTGAGAGTAATTGTTTTTTAAAATTGGAATTTGTTCATGCTGATGAGAAGCAGGTCCAGTCTCTATCCTCTGGCTCTGGAGTCAGAGTACCTGAGTTAAATTCCACCTGTGACACTAACTATGTGACTTTAGGTAAGTCATTTATCCTCCCTGGGCCTATTTCCTCATCTATAAAATGAGAGAGCTAGACTAGATGGCCCCTGAGGGCCTTTCTATCTCCAGATCTACGATCCTAGAATCAAGAACATCTGTTCCGAGGGCCTTATCCTAACTGAGGATGTGTGGTCAAGTTTCTGCGTTTGGGGATGATTGGTCGGGTTCTGCTATTCAATTGAGCCACCACTTTGTATTGGGTCTATAAAAGGGAAGAGGAATTTTTATTTTGGTTGAACTGATTCTGAGAGTTGCAGAGAACAGCTATAGAACTAAAAATAGAGCTGGGTCCCAGGAGAAGGGAAGCCTGTAAAGCCATATGGTTTCCATCCCCCACCCCCCCATCCCACAGAAGCTGCTAATGGTTGCCTTGGAGAGGCCAGGACAAAAACCTGTTGCAGATTCTCAGATGCCTAAGGCATGGCAGATAGAGGCTCCTTAGGGTCTCTTTTGATGGCCTCAGGGTTATGACATTGTGGCTTACCAGTCTTCTAAGGGCATAAAGAGACCCACCCATAACCAGTAGGATCCCTTCAGGATTCTCTGACAACTAAAGGCCACCACATCCTGCTTGGCTGACCAGATGTGTCTGCATATGTATGAGAAAAGGGACACATCTCCAAGCTAAGGTCAGCATCCCAGTTGAATGGCCTTTCAATACTATAGCTAAATAAAACTCTTTTTGTTAACTGTTGAATGATCTACCAGTATCTCATTTCATTTCATAACCAGACCTAAATTACCAGGGAACTAGCTTAGTCAGAATTAACTTACACATTTCTCAATTTTAGAATGAAATGACCTCTTTGAAATGGGGGATGGGTAGTGTAGAAGATGAGGCCTAAAGTGGTTTTCATTCATTTGGTGACATTTCTGACAAGGGGAGGGGAGGGGAATAAACATTTAAACAATACAGTGCCTAGTATGTGCCAGGTACTGTGCTAATACAAATATTATCTGGATGCTTACCATGGCATTTTCCATGGCCCCTAGGACATTAGAGAATAAGCCATCTAGAGATAGATGTGAACATGTCCCTGGAGGCAGCTAGGTGTTGAAGTGGTTAGAGTACCAGCCCTAGAATCAGGAGGACCTGAGTTCAAATCTGGTCTCAGACACTTAACTAGCTATGTGACCCTGGGCAAGTCACTTAACCTCCCCCCACAAAAAAAAAAGAATTGTACCCTGAAATGAATTAACATTTTCATGCTTGTCAGGGAAGTGAGACTAGAAGGGAGAAAAGACATACTATGTACCAGGTACTGTGCCAAGTGCTGGGGTTACAAATTAGAAAAAGATACTCCTCACCTTCAAGGAGGTTACAAGCCAATGAAAGAAGACAGAAAAGGAGACTGAAAAGGGTGATACACCAGGGGATACCCAGCCCAGGGGCATGATGATTTACAATGTCAAACCCAGCAGAACTGCTGTGAGAAAAAGGAGAGTTACCTAGGAAATTCTGAAAGTTCTGAGCCCCCTACAAAGGAAGATTTTTGGGACCCGTTTATTACTCTATCCTCTAGCCTTGCTACTTTCCCGTAGTGCAGCTATATGGTACAGTGCAGGGCCTAGGGTTAGGAAGATCTGTGTTCAAATCTGACCTCAGATGCTAGCTCTGTGACCCTAGGTAAATCACTTAACCCTGTTTGCCTTGGTTTCCTTATCTGTAAAATGAGCTGAAGAAGGAAATGGCAAACCACTCCAGTATCTTTGCCAAGAAAACCCACAAAAAAGGGATCGTGAAGAATCAGACAAGACTGAAATGACAAAACAACAACAACTAGCCTTCTAATCAGAGAGAGGCCACTTGACGGAAGGAGTTGAGTCAGTCCGCATGGTAATGAGACTTCCGGTTGTCGGCTTACCCAGGGAGTTGAACCCAAGCCGAGCTGCAGAAAGAGAAAATGAAGAATTACCCTGAAGATGACTGCAATAAACTGTTTATTGAATTTACTCCAAAGCCACCTGTACTATTAGGCCTGGGGCTTCCCCTTTGGTAATTTGAGCTTCTTCTAAAGTTATTTATTTATTTATTCAAAGTTCTTCTGAGGTATTTCCTCAGAACTCAATTTCCCTTCAAACTGGCAGGAAGTTATTGGATTTTAGGAATTGGAAGAATTTTTTGTTTGTTTTTGGGAGGAAGGAGAGGGCTGGTTCTCTGCAGAAAAAGTCAATGCTGAAGAGTGACATTTGCTCAACTCCAGATGGGACCAGAAGAATTTGTCAGATTATTAATATTAGCAGGGCAAATCACCCAACTGCCCCACCCCAGGGAAGCCTATGGAATGAGAACCGTCTTCCTAGGTAGACAAGTCATCTATAATGTAAATTTGGCACCATTATATTTTGGTAGTTTAAAAAGAATGCTTTTGTTTTGTTTTGTTTTGTCTTTTGGACTTTACTGTAAGAGTTGTGTGTGACTGGTGAGTAAAAGAACTATTTGGTATTTTGTTTTGTTTTGTTTTGAAGAAACTGTTCTGAGTCATTCCCCAATAGATAAGTGGTCAAAGGATATGAACAAACAGTTCTCAAAAAAGTTGCAAAATATTCACAACTACATGAAAGAATGCTCTAAATCACTAATAAAAAGAGAAATGCAAATGAAAACACTCCTGAGTTTTCACCTCATACCCTGAAAATTATTGGACTTATACCCCTAAGGAAATCATTGATGAGAAGAAAGTCCCCATATGCACCAACATTTTTATAGTGGCACTTTTTGTGATAGCAAAGAATTGAAATTTAATTAGATGCCCATCGATTTGGGAATGGTTAAACAAATTGTGGTTCATGAATGTAATGCAATATTACTGTACTGTAAGAAATTAGATGTGTGATGAATATTGAGAAGCATGGGAAGCTCTACATGAATGAATGAAGACTGAGCAGAGCTAAGAAAATGAAGAGACATGAGAGGATACCCTCAACCCACCCCTTCACGTATGTGGGAGGTCCAAAGGAGTTAAACGTTACACATGTTTTCTGACTATTTCAATGTATTAATCTCCCTTTTACTTTTTCTTTTTTTCTTGTCTTTAAAAATTACCATTATAGGCAATGATCTAAGACAATTCCAAAAGACTCATGATGGAAAATGCTATCCGCATCCAGAGAAAGAACTATGAAGTCTGAATGCAGATTGAAGCATACTATTTTCCTTTTTTTTTCTTTCTTGTGGTTTTTCCTTTTTGTTCTGATTCTTCTCTCACAACCTGACTAATGTGGAAACATGTTTGATATGGTTGTACAAGTGTAGCCTATATCAGATTGCATGCCCTCTTGGAGAAGGAGAAGAAAGAGGGGAGAAAATTTAAAACTCAAAATCTTGTAAAAATGAATGGTGAAAATTAAAAATAAATATATAAAAATTACTATTATATGAGATGGCTCTCTGGGAAGGAGAGGAAGAAAAAATAACTATATTAATGTAAAAAAACTAGAAGATACTTGAAGATATTTTTAAAAGAAGCGGCTGTTAGAATTGTTTAGGCCTTTTTCTACAGCATTTGGGAGGCCATTGGGAGCTGTGCTACATGGACTTCATTGCGACTCTGGTCTGAGGCACTAGGGACACTTGAGAAGATAGTGCTTGATATATATGTAGAGCCTTTATCAGATTGCATGCCATCTTGGAGAGGGGGGAGGGGAAGGAGGCAGAGGAAATTTAAAACTCAGAAGTTTATGGAAGTGATTGTTGAAAACTAAAATTAAAAAAAATTAATGTAAAGAGAAGACAGTGCTTGATTTTCCCCAGGAGCCCTGAGACCTTTCCAGTTTTTAAAAGTTTAAAAAGAGAGATAGCTTCTGCTTTTTGCTTTGAGATTGTAAACTCTCTCTGTCTCTCTCTCTGTCTCTCTCTCTCTCTCTCTCTCTCTCTCTCTGTCTCTCTCTCTCTCTTCCTCTCTCCCCTTGACTTCCAGTGAGGGGCCAGTAAAGGCAGTGTGTGGAGGTGTGTGGAGCTCAGATTCCAGGCATCCTCCCCCAAAACAGAAGGGACAATAACTTACACGTGACAGTGTGTATACACACACATTTGCCTGGCAGAGAAGTGTTACACACTTTTTGCTCTGTGTCTTTTCCTCTGAGCATGAGGAATCCTGAGCTGTACATTCCTAGGCTTGTGCATTCAAGATATCAGGAGCTGCTGGGTCCCTTAGTTGAGACTGACTATCAACAATAGAAACTGATTGCATAAAAGAGACTGATCTGTGTCTGGAGGAGGAACCCAGGTTCTGACTTGACTGGCCAGAATCCCTTGAAGTTGCTGGAGCTGTTCTTTAGAGCCTTCCTGACTTTATCGATGTGGCAGACTAGCCTGAGTCAGTGACTCCCCTGCCTGTGGCACCAGCACTAAGTAGTGCAACCCTTGTGTGGGAGGGGACAGAATCTTCTCTGGAGGTTTCTACTCCCCTTCCTCCTATCTCTCTTCAGGAATGGAGGAAAACCTGAAAGCCCCTGGAGCAAAGACGCTTGGCTGCTTTCAGAGAATTAAATTTACTCCTGAAGGTTTTAGCATAGGACAGAGGTTCTTAATCTGGGCTATACACACACACACAAACACATATATACACATACACACACATACACATATATTGACAACTATATTTCAATATAATTGGTTTCTTTTGTTATCCTGTGGCTTTTATTTTATGCATATAAAGCTATTGTTCTGAGAAGAGGTCCCCCATCTCTTGCTGCTGACTACCACAACTCTCTCATTTTCTAACTCTTACTCTCACTCTTACTCTCTCTCTAGAGAAATTTTTTTTGAACTGCCATCATAGAAGAAATCTCTACCTTTCAATTTCAGTCTCATAACGGAGTCTTCTCATCCTGAGTTGGGCAGAAATACAACTCCCAAGGTCCTTAGCAACCTAGGCCCCTCACAAAGCAGACAATCTTGTGTTGCAAAGATTATTTCAACACAGAGAAGTAAATGCAGAGAAGTAATTTGGGGAAAAGTAGAGCTCTAATGGGCAGCTGCATGGTACAGTGGATAGAGTACAGAACCTGGAGTCAGGAAGACCTGAGTTCAAATCTGGCTTCAGACACTTACTGGCTCTGTGATTCTGGGCAAGTCATTTAATCCTGTTTGCCTCAGTTTCCTCATCTGTAAAATGAACTGGAGAAGGAAATGGCAAACCGATCCAGTATCTGCCAAGAAAACCCCAAATGACATCATGGAGTTGAACACCACTGAAACAACTGAAGAGCCCTAATAACTAGGTGGATCAGGAAAAGCCTCCTTCAGGAGGTGGCAGCTGGGCTAAGTAAGCCCTGTTAGGGATCCTGATAGAGACTCCAAAAGACAGAAGTGAAGGAAAGCATTCCAGCAGCAAGGAATTCTATGCAAAAGCATGGAGGAGGAAAATGTCTATCTTGAGTAAGGTAGTCTGACTGAAACCGCTTGGACCAGGGGGAGTAATATAAAATAGCCTAGAGGGATAGGGTGGAGTCAGATTGTGATCAGCTTTAAACAACAAATACTGCAGTTCTGTATTTTATCCTGGAAGCAGCTGGGAGCCTCTGACTGAATGCAATAGTGGTATACTCAGACTTGTGTTTTTTCAGCTTGGTAACTATGTGGAGAATGATTTGGAGAAGGGATAGGAAGAAGAAATAAATTAAGAGGTTTTTGCTAGAATCCAGACTTGAGATCAAGAAGGCCTCAATTAAGATGATAGCCATGTGAGCTGAAAGGAGGGTGTGGCGGGAGTAGGGTGGGAATCGGAGTGATGTGCTGGTAGAATAGCCAAGATTTGGAAATGAATTGCATATGGGGAAGATGTAAAGACCTGAGGATGACTGTGAGGTTGTAAACATGGGTGACCAAAAGGATGGTGGTTTCTTCAACAAGAGGAAGAAGTTATGAAGAAGGGGTGGTTTGGAGAGAAAGGTAATGGTTTAAGATGCCTATGGTATCCACGTGGAAATGTCTAGCAGGAAGCTGGTGATAGAGGATTGGAGCTCTGGAAGGCTAGATGGGTGGATTTCAGGGTTATCTACATAGAAATGATCATTGAACCCAGGGATGTTAATCACTAAGGGATAAAGTTTAGTGAGAGAAAAGGGCCCCCTTTCCTAGAGTCCTTGACTACGCTCAAGTCTAGGGGGTGAGAGATGGGTGATAACCCAGCAAAGAAGACTTTGAAGGAACAATTTAGACAGGCAGGAAGAAAATCTGGAAAGAGGTGTCATTAAAACCTAGGAAGAAGAAGGTATTCAAAGGGATTAGGTGGGTGCCAGTGTCAAAGATACACAGAGACCCAGAAGAATGAGAGCAGTGAATAGGGCATGGCAACTAGCAATTGGGAGATTGTTAGTAACCTCAGAACAATTTCAGTCCAATGGTGTGGTCAGAAATCAGACTATAAGGGTTTAAGAAGTGAAAGGAAAGTGAGGAAAAGGACAGGGCTGTTGTTTTTTTGTCCCTAGGAATCACAGAATTTTAGAGCTAGAAGGTTTCTAAATGTTCTAGAACAGTCAACCATAGCCTACCCATCCTCCTAAAATACCTATTCTGACACACCTGAAAAGTAGAGATGTTTAGCCCCTGCTTAAAGACACCCAGTAAGAGGGAACCCACTACCTCCTGAGGTAGCCAGCCCATTCTGTCCAAGAATTTAATTGTTAAGAAGTTTTTCTTCACAGTAAGACTAGATTTGTTTCTTTGAAATGTTCATCTACCGTCCATCCTTCCTTCCGGCATCCACCAAACAGAACAAATCTAATCCCTCTTTAACATGGCAGCCCTTCAAATATTTAAAGATTACTTTTGCTATACTGTCACTATATCACTATGTTATATCACTATAAAGATTACTCTCCTATATTGTCTTCTCTTCTTCAAACTAAATCTCCCCTGTGACTTCTACAGATCATCTTATGGCATGGATTCAAGATATTTCACCATCCTGGTTAACCCTCTCTGGACTCATTCTAGTTCATCAATGTTCTTTCTAAATGGTGGCACAAAAAATTTAACTCAATACCCTGGATATGGCTTCATCAGAGCAGAGTACAGCATGATTGTCACTTCCTTATTCCTGGAAGCTATGCCTCTCTTAAGGCATCCCAAGTCTGCATTCATTAGCCTTTTTAGCTGTTGTTAACGGTGTTCCTGTTACTTACTGACTCATATCAAGCTTGCAGTCCACTGAAATCCCCCTGTCTTTTTCAGACAAACTGCTATCTGAATATGCTTCCACCATCTTGTATTTAGGTTGTTGATTTTCCTGAACCAAGTATAAGACTTTATATTTATTCCTATTTAATATTGAAGTTAATATTATTAGAGTCTGTCAAGTTCTTTTTTGGATCCAGACTTTGTCTTCTAGTTTGTAAGCTGTCCCTCCCAGCTTTATGTCATACACAGATTTAATAAGGAGTTTGACAATAGCACGAAGGCATGGTTGTAAGAGCTGAAGGTTAGTTATGAGATTAGAGAGATCTATCTGGTTATATTTTATGCTACCAGGAAAGAGCCAGTGGATAATGGCTTCTTGAATCTTGCTTTGAAACAGTTATCATCCAATACTGTCCTCCATTGAATAGCTACAATTTCTCCCACTCTCTCCAAAGCAAGTTACCTTATTGGGAACAAAGCTTGAGTCCTGAAGGTTAAGTCCTTTTTTCTTGACCTATGTCACTTATCTCAGACCTTCATCCTGTAGCTACTCTTGTTGCAAGTTATCCAAGTAAAAATGAAACAAGAGGAATTGATCTAATGCTAAAATAATAATAATTTTTAGAAATAAAATAAAATACATCTATTGCTAGCCTACTCCCCACAGGAAGAATAACCCTATCACCTACAATTCCTTGTGTTAGAAATTAGGGAATTCAGTCATATCACAGATTGCCAAGAAGACTACCTTGGTTTGGAAATATCAACCTATAGGATAGCACATTGGCACATTGATCTTCCCTGCCAGGCAGTATGTGCTAAAGTTTTATTTGGCCAGTACCACCAAACATCTCTGGCTGGTAACATACAACTTAGAGCATTCAAAACAAAACCCAGTGAATTATCGTTCATTCACACTTGAAATCAAGTTCTATATTTGTAGTCTGAGAATTTGTCAGTGAAAGGTCACTTAAAAGACAAGTTCCACAAACTATGGCATGCGGGACCATATTAGTCCCACCTCCTTTTTTTTTTTGTATAACAAAGAGTTAGGAATCATATTTACAGTTTCATGTGGTCAAAATTTTTTTTAAAGAACAGTATTTTGTGCCACGTGTGATATTTAAATATAAGTGTCATAAATAAAGTTTGGTTGGAACATGGCCACACTCATTCATTTATATCTGCTCTATGGTTTCTTTCATGATACAATGGGAAGAGCTGAGCAATTGCAACAGAGACCTTATGTGGCATTCTCATAGCTTCACACTGCTGCTCAGTGCCCTACAAATCACACTGATGCAGTTATAACTCAACAGCATTTGGAGTGCCACCTGGATCACAACATTTTATTTTATTTTTTATCACCAGCACATACCCATAATGTCAAAATAAGAAAAGAAGAGGTAAAAAAAAAATTTTTTTTATTATGATTTTTTGAGCTCAGGGCCAAAACAGAAATTTTTCTCAACAAGTACTGTCCTCAACCACTATTGCAGAACACTGACTAGCTTCAGAAATTAGCTTTTGTTGCAAACTTAATAATGTTTCTTAAGAAATTCAACCTAAAACTACAGGGCAAAACAGCACTAACATGTATGTGAAACTTATACTGCAATAAAGTGAATTTGAGGCCAACTAATGAAGTTTGAATCACAAGTGATGTCAAGCTACTTTACACACTTTCTTTGCTGCCAAAAATTAAAACAAGAAAAAAGATCTCTATTCAAACACAAGTTTGCAGGAGACATATTTTCCAAGTCCAAACTATAGGCCAATCAGTGGTTTTTGGACCTCAATGTGAGTGCCAAAGAAATTTCCATATTTCAAAAGCTATTTAACTTTGCAATGGAGGAGCTTCCACCTAATCTTCAATTGGAAGTGACTAATCTGCAATATAATGATGTGCTAAAAAACAAACATCAAGTAAAGAAATCAAATATAATTCTATAAATGTCTTCCAAGTGATGAATCTATTCAATTAAAATCATGTGATCATGGACTGATATCCATATTTGGTAGCACCTCTCTGCGTGAAAAGACATTTTCAAAGGTTAGATACATAAAATCTTATTACAAATCAGCATTAACTGATCCATTTTGATGCTAGGGAACACTAACTATGAACCCCAATTAAGAGAAATGTTGCCCCTCTCAAAAAGGAATTCCATTCTTCTTATTAATAGACCAGTATTACCAAAAAAATTGTACTCAATTATTATTATTATATTTTGAATTTTGTAAAAAAGAATGTGTACAAATTTCTATTTCTGTTTGTTATGTAAATATCTATATAATATTGTCAATTTAGCTTCTTGGCCCACAGACCCATAAATGTTTACTGTCTGGCCCTTTATCAAGAGAAAAAAAATTGCTGAGTGCTGATTTAAAGCCAAGAACTCTAGTTCATGAACAAGAGGAAGATAGGTGGCATAGTTCTGAACCTGGAGTCAGGAAGATCTGAGTTCCCATCCTGCCTCCAGATCCTAGGAGATGTGTGACCTTGGGTAAGTCACTTAACCTCTGTCTACCTTATTTTCTTCATCTGTAAAATGGTTATTAGAATAGCACCTACCGCTAGTGTTGTTGTGAGGATCCAATGAAGTAATATATGTAAAGCATTTTATAAACCTTAAAGTGCTGTATTAACACTAGTTATCATCATCATGAATTTCACTATTAGTAATTCCGCTAATGGCACATGAATTGGCTTCTTGTGAAGATCAGCCTCCTGGAATAAAAATGCTCTTAAATCCTTCAGCTTGATTCAGTGTGCAACACAAAGGGCTGGTTTAGATGTCAAAAGGTCCACATTGGGGCACCTATGAAGCAATGGACCATTTCTTGATGGCTGCTTACATTTCACAGAATCTTAAAATGTCACAGTTGGAAGGGACCTTAGAGGCCATCTGGTCCAATCCCTAGCAGAAGAAGACCTCTCTAGCATCCTGATGAATAAGCAGTCATTCAGCTTTTGCTTCAAGCCTTCAAGTAAAAGGGGAGTCATTGCTTCCCTATGTCGGGGTTTCAGAGAGCTCTGTCAGGAAGTTTTTCCTTACATAGAGTTGGAGAGATCCCCACATGGTGCCAGAAGGGTTCAGGCCAGAATGCCCTCCTTCACCCTTATGCTTTTGTTTCTTCTGTACCACGGGAGTAAGATCTCGGAGAAGCTGATTAATGATGGCATAATTCTGCACAAACTTCTAAAAAATACTAAAATTCCTCAAATATGGCCATGTATGGAAACTAATGCAGTATATGGGCTGCTCATCAGTTATTCTCGTTCAACATTTATGGAAGGGCCTAGAAAAGAGTTACAAAGCATAAGAGGGCAGAGATAGGATGTGATCTGCATTAATAAAGAGAGTGCCTACTCCATCAATACCTATTTATTAGGTAGGTACTACATACTATGCTAAGCACTGGCATAAAATAAAAACAGTCCCCACCCTAAAGGAGCCTACATTCTTGTGGGGGAAGGGGAAGGTAAAACGTATATGTAAATGCATATATGTAACAGATATATGAGCATGTATATAATGCAATATATGTATATACAAAGATACATACATATGTGTGTGTGTGTATGCATGTAGAGGCATATATGTTCCAGTGGCAGAAGCCCTAACTTCAAAGAAGATTTTTGCCTTTTACCTTGTTAACCAGCACTTTTTTCTGCCCTGAGCATATGGGAATAGCCATTTATGTGACAGTTCTGTTTCCCCAGAATATTTTCTTAAGACTCAAATGATTCTTTAGGTCACAACTCAATGGTACCACTAATCAAAAGACCCTCCTGAATATGTGATAATGCCTGATGATACTTAATGAAGTTTTTCTATGACTTGTGTTGTAGGGTTTTTTTTAAATCTATGTCCTTTTAAATAAATAGCAGCCCAAACAGATACAGGCACAACAGTGGGGGAAAATGATGAGTGATTGAATAAACAAATACATAAGTAATACAAAATAGTTAAGGATGGGAGGACATTAACAGGAAAGACTTCATTCAGAAGGTGATGATACCTTAGTTGAGGTTTCAAGGAACCAAAAGATAGTAAGGGTTGGAGGTAAAAAGAGAGTGCATTCCAGGCATTGGGGGCAGCCAATCAAAGACAAGGAGGCTCAAGACAGCGTTGAATTCGAGGTGCAGCAAGAAGACCAGTTTGGCTAGACCATAGAATATGTGAAGGGGAGTAACATATAATAAGGCTGAAAAGATGAGTTGAAACCAGGTTGTGAAGGGTTTTTAAATGACAGAGGAGTTTATATTTGATCCTCGAGGAAGTAGGGAACCATTAGTTTCTTAGAATCTATGAGATCCCAGATCCATAGAAGTATCAAGGTAGTACGTTAAACTGTATTAGATAGTACTTCTTCTCAAGCCCAAGTACCAACAGAAACTCTCAATATTCTATTTTCTCTACACTTAAGGAAAGTTATTCCAGCATAGTGGGAGAAAGTGTAATCCATTTCATTTACACAGCATAATTAGAGATGGGCTGAAGAAGAAGGTCTGCAAAAGAAAGGTTTCAGCAAGGAATTAAAAGTAATATGAACAAACTTTATATTACTAATCCATATGACTTTTCTTTTTCCTTATCCAGGAGAAACAGACTGTGTTTTTCTAAATGTGGGCAATAGAATCAGGACTACTGCAAAAATCACAGGATGCCCCTACACACACACACACACCTCACATTTTATATTTTTCCAGCAAGAATTGGGATATATGAAATGTAACTGCAAAGTGGTATATATCAGGGAAAGGGTGTTGATGACCATATCTGTGAGTGTTATCTCCACCTCCTCCCTCCCCCATAATACAAATTGAAACCAGTCAATACCCTTTCATTCTGTGACACCTTTCTGTGCCCTCCACAAGGAATCTACTCTGCTGGGAGGCTTGCTCTATAGATCTTGACACTCTCTGCATGACTGGCCTACCTTATTTTCTGGTCATGCATCTCTCTAGACTTGACCCGAATTGTGTGACATATCTCCTGATTTTTATTCTTTCCTCCAGCATGTTACTGCTCTTGAAGTTAGCTCTAACAGGTTAATGGTCTTACCGTACACAGAGCACTGGTTCTGGAATGATTCCCACTTGAATGACTAGTCCTTTCCACTAAAATATACTCAATTTCATTTTTTATGATGTTATTTGGCACTTGCCATGTCTAGGGTGTCCTGACTCTCTCCTTAAATAAAATATTCATGATATATAGGCAGTGGGGTTTCTATATTGCCTACAAGGCTTTGACCTTTTTATTTCTTATTCTAAAACCTTGTCTTCCAACACATTTTTTCTCCATATTCTCCTCTACTCCCTTTGCAATGAAGTCACCAAATACTAAAGTATATTTTGAATCATTTAAAACTGCTGATCAAGTTCTTCTTAGACTTTCTCTGCCCTCTCACCCTCTGCAACAGTTTTTGGTGAATAAGCTACAATTATTTTCATGGTGGTATTTTTATAAATGCTTGTCCTGAGTACTACAATACAATATGACCATTTCTCATGAAACAATATTTCTTGTTTCTTTTGGAAGCATGATCAAACCAATCCTGCCAACTCCTTTTTTTTTTCTTATCAAGGAAAACCTTTGAGCCGTCCTGCATTTATCTGCAACTCCCTTTTGTACTCTGATTTTATAGCAAGAATGTAAAGTTTGATATATCTTACTATTTCTGGGCTACTCCCCAACTTGCACTTGCTTTTGCCAAAGATTGACCACCTCATGATTTTAGCATATTCTGTAGGTGGATAATCCTAATACTATAATTCATAAGCACCTACCAATATATTTTCTATTAACAGTTAACCAGTAGAAGAAAAATAGCTCTTAGCAAAGGCACTTTCTAACATGGAGTAATAAGAACTACAAAACCATTCCTCCCCTGTTCTTCTCCCACCCCTACCCCCTTTCCACAAGACATGGCCAAGGGGAGACAAGTAGCCAAGACAACCCCAGATCTTCAGGACCTTCCTGTCCTTTCTCTCTAAGTGGAATCCTTATATATCTCCCTTCTAGGCACGCGCTCTCTGCTGGACAAGTTGCTCAGCTGAGTTCCCAGGATCTGCTCCTCTCCACAGCTCACCTGTCAAATGTCAAGGCTAGCTCTCTGAGTCCCTAGCTCTACTCCTCAAAGCTATTTAATCATTACCTGGAGTGACTGCCTCCCTGTATGTGTGTGTGTCTGCAATGTCCGTCTCTTCTCCCTGATGGATGAATTGTCTCCTACTATTCCAGAGGCTCCATTTCAAAGCAATATGGACAAATGGGGGGTGGGAGTGGGGGGGACAGGCAGAGCTATCTCCTGCTTGACCAAGAGCAACAGTAACTCGAGTTGGCAGCTGAGACATCGAGTCCTGAAAGCAAGCAGTGAGTTACCCATTAGCTATGCCATGCCTAGAAGTGGACTTGGTGTAGTAAATTCTGATTATCACTTTAAGGTCTTTTAAGATGTTAAAGGTCTTGAAAGTTGTTTGGTCTAGCCAACTGTCCACCAGGAATGAAATTTAGAGGTGAGAGTGTACCCTGTTTGAGGACGTGGTTATACTTTGGTTCTTGCTATGTCTTTTCAGTAAATATCCCTTTACAAAACTGATTGATGTTAATTGGTCATTTTTGGATAGAATGTTGCACCTGGAGTCTGGAAGACATGAATTCAAATATCACCACAGTCACTTGCTAATTAGCTGTGTGACCTTGGAGAAGTGACTTAAGCTCTGCCTTAGTTTCCTCATCTGTAAAATGGGGATGCTATTAGCACCTACCTCTCAGGAGTATTGCAAGGATCAAATAAATTTATATTTGTTAAGTGCTTTTCAAACCTTAAAGCACTATATAAATGGTAGCTATTATTATTAAGGAGATGTTAACTGGTTAAATAACCTAGGGGGGCTCAAGCTGGATTAGGATTAGATAGATTAGAAAGATAGGATTAGAAAAATACACCCAACAAGTTGAAAGTACCTCTGGAAGCTGAGGAGAGCTGTGGCTTTGCTATGGGAATCTGACCCACTAGGGCAAGTGGGGGTTGGGATAAAGACCTCCAGAGGTCAAACAGGTAGTTCCTCAGGGCTAGTTCCTTCCTAAGATCAGCCACAATACTCCTGGTATTTCTTCTGACATTTTGAAGATCGTGTCATTTTATTTTTAATACTCCTTCATCTAAAATCAGGACAGAACAAATACAAAGACAGAAAAAACAGCAAGTCCATGTTTCACAGTCTACATTGCAGCCTAGGAAGAGAGATAAGGACCTAAGACCTCTCTCCATCCCCAGAGTCTTACAGCATTTCTTCCCTTAGTCTCCACTAGGGAAGAGAGATTAAGTTTACATTAGGAAAATTTGTATGCATTTTCAGTTCTGTCTCAGGAGCCGATTAAAAGGCTTTTTGACACCATAGAGCATGCATACAGGAAACATGCTTTGAATCTTAAAATGTAAGGTCTTCATGATTAAGGATTGTTCTGCATATTTTATTCATATCCGGCACAGAACTAGGCACATAATAGCCTCTTAATAAACACATGTTGATTGATTGCTTGATCCAGTCATTCCCCAATCACCGAGCATATATTTTGTTTCCAATTTTATTTTGTTTTTCCCCACCACAAAAAGTACTGCTATGAATGTCTTGGGATCTATAGGGTCTTTCGTTGACCTCTTAAGTCATTGACATTACGCTTCACAATAGGAAGACCTGGCAAAAGGTATGAACAATTTAGTAACTTTTCTTTGCATAATTCCAAACAGTTTTCCTGAATGATTGTACAAACTCATACACCACCAGTAGTGAATTAGTAGGTCTATCTTTGGTTTAGGCACAATTACCCAGAAGAAAATGGATTGAAGGTCTCTCTGTTGCCTGTGAGATAAAACTCCTTAGCCTTAAGTATCTTAAGGCTCACTTAAGGATCACTATAATGTGGGTCCAAACTACCATTCCAGCATCATTACTCTTCACCTATTCCATTTTTAGGCAATCTGTCCCACTAGCTTTTCTCCAATCACACTCTTCCTTTTATTGCTTCCAGACATTCATGCAAGATAACTCTCTTCCTTGGACTGCACACGCTCCCCATCTCTGCCTATTCTCTTTCTTCAAGGTCCAGTTCAAGTGGACACGTCGTATCCCTATGACAAAATATAAGTTCTTCAGAGACAGGGAATAGTTCATTTTTGTCTTTGTATCTCAACACCTAGCACACTATCTGGAACATAGTATAAGCCTAAAAAATGCTTACTGATTGATTGCCATACATAAAACAATCATTTGTTGAATTGAATTTAGTTAAGGGAGAGAGCTAAGAGTGATTAATGCCTTCAAAGGTTCTGTTCATCTGAGTTCCAGCCAAAGTTTGCTAATTTTTGTAAGGGGGCTTTGGCCCATACCCAGATCACCTAAGATAAAAGCCCCATGTACGAGATGCCAAGGACGTGCTTCTGGGAGAAAGGCATCCTGTGTGCCTGCCACATGAGTGGGAGCAGCCTCTTTTCATTGGCTACATAGTCAGAACTGGTTGTGTTTTTAAAACTACCAGATTGGGACAGTCTCTTTCTCTTTGTTTCCATTGGCATCAAGGGCAAAAGTCTCATTTACCCGTAGCATGGACACCATGCAGTAAGCTGCATGGAAAGGGCCACCTGTGGCCTTGAGAAATGAAAACAGGTGTGGGGTTTAAGTCTTTTTCATTTATCTTCCAGTTTTAGATGAAGCAGGTTGAGTCCCAGACCACGGAGCTCAAACCACAGTGACCCGGGAGCCCAGGGTGCCAGGTCGGATGTTGCAACCAATGCATCAGGGAAACCTTGAGAAACCAGGGTCCAAGGACACAAGCTCCAGGGACTTTGGGCTTGGGATTTGGTGAAACTAATGTTATTTAGGAACTGAGTTAAGCAGTGAATATAATACTCCTTCTCTATCTATAGATAGAGGTATTATAGGGAAGATTAAGTATCTAGATGTTGAAAAAAGGATATTTGTATGTTGTTATTTTTTCTTTCTGTACCTTTGAAGTAAATATTCCTTTATAAAAGCTAATCTAACTGTTAGGTGGTTAAATGAAACCAGAGTATTGGACCCTAAAATTGGGGGAACATAATTAGTGGGGGCTTGAGCCAATGACAGAGACATGAGACCCCTGACTCCATAACGGTACAAGAGAACCTTAGAAGAGGGGTCAAATGCAACAGACCTGGCCCTCAGGCAATGGGGACCAGAGTAGTCACTATTACATTTTGTTCAACTTCATAATTCACTAAAGACTCTAATATTTTAAACTATATACTCGGGAATACTTGAAATGCTCATGTAAAGCATTTCAGATATGTAGTTATCTATCTGATCAGGTACTTAGAGACAAAAAGTTATATAACCTCTTTTCTTCCACTCCCCAGAAACTTATTCCAGTGTTTAGACAACAGAATGTTAACTTTTGCCTCTAATTTTCACTTTTGGCAATTTAAGTCCATTTCCTCTTGTTCTATTATCAGTGCCCAGTCATTTATCCTATACTGATTAAATCCCCTTACAACAAATTAGCAGTAAAACAAAAGATCTCCAAGTCCCCAGATAAGAGTATACATCCTATGCAACGAAATTGCAATAAACAAATTCCAACAAAAAAAATTTGAAATTCATTTCAACAGGATATATTTATTATGTACATAAATACATTTGTTACACCCTTCTGTCTTATATAGGTCACTCATTCATTTAATAACAATTTTTAAGTATTTATTATGTGTAAAACAGAGAAGTAGGATTGTTTTGTGCAAAGAGTAATAGACTTGCATTTGGGTTCACATCTTGCCTCTGATATTTACGTATAACATAACGGCAGGCAAGTATCTTAATCTCTGTGAGACTCAGGTACTTTTCTAAGACAATAAGTTATAGATAGGGTACAAGAGATCTGTGGTCTTCATAGGTGGGAGGAGTTCCCATGCCTACACAATCATAGGCCCTTGATTATTGATGTTTATGCAAAGCTGTGTGCTAGATGATTGCAGTATGTGGGCTGGTATAGCTCCTTTAGCTGAAAAACTAAATAAAATTCATGCATGTAATGCTAATGGATGAGTATGGTACCTCTCCCAGTAAATATAGATCTCTGGAGGCAAGTCACCCAAGAGAGTAACTTAAAAATGAGAAGTTCAGGACTATGGCAGACTCAGGAATGACATATTTCTCAGTAAGAGGGCCTTTTCATGTCCATCAAATCACACCAAATAGGTGGTAGCCCCTTCTTGTCTACACTTCAGGCTAGTTCTAACTACAGCAACAGAGGTTAATATAATTCTGTACTGTACAGATGTTAAGTCTCAATGTAGCACTACAGAGTACTACGAAATATGCCAGGGTATTTGCTCAGCACAGTGAGCATATTATTAATAGAAAGACACAGAGAGCCAAAGAGAGATGAAAGGATTTTCACAGAACTAAGAAATAATCTATGAGGAAGGATTAAATAAATAAATTGATTAATAGATTATAGACAAATAAATAAAAACAAATTAACAAATAAATGTAGGTTAGTACATAAATAGTGGATAGAAAATCTACTCTACTCCCTCTTCCCCTCCTCCTTACCTCCTTTGTATGGGTTGGGTTAACCTAGGGACTAGACTTTCTCTCTAACCATTCCCTCAGACCTCTCCCTTCTTGGGTGTGGCTTACCTTTCAAACTAGGCACTTGACCAAGAAGAAATGGCCATGCCCAACTCATTTAGCCACCACTCCTACGAGCTCTGGAGGAGAGAGTGAGGCTGGTGACTTTGCACAGCCCTCTCTCTCACCTTCCTGATGTCATGGTCCTCTTCAAAAAACTAAGGACAAACAATGGACCAGTCCTATAATGTTACTGACTCCTTTTGATGCACAGAGAATGTATTCTCTCTGCTCTGGGAAGTTGTTAAAATAATCAGTGTCTCTCTTGAGCCCCAGTCAGGAAATCTCCCTCTCAGAAATCTTGGGGAAAAGTATTGTACTGACCCTAGGGGAGCGAGAAGTGGATGAATACATTTTCATTATCTCTAACCATTTTATGCTATTTCTTAACATTGCTTGAAGTTCTTCAGAGATAAGAAAAAGAACCTGAAGGAATCAGAATGGGCAATGAAGAAATAAAACTATCTCTTTTACAGACAATGTGATGGTATATTTGGAAAATTCTAGAGATTCAACTAAAAAAATTAATTGGAACAATAATCTTAGCAAAGTAGCAGAATATAAAATAAACCCATATAAATCATCAGCATTTCTACATGTCACTAACAAAGCCTTGTAAGGAGTAAAAGATAGAGAGAAGTAAGAGAAGAGAAAAGTAAGAGATATTTCATTTGAAATAATCTTAGACAATATAAAATACCTGGGAGTATACCTGCCAAGACAAACCCTGGAGCTATACGAACATAATTACGAGACACTTTTATACAAATAATTTCAGATTTAAATAATTAGAAAAATATTAATTGTTCATGGGTGGGCCAAGTTAATATAATAAAAATGGCAATTCTACTTAAACTAATTTACTTACTCAGTGTCATCCCAATTAAACTATCAAAATAGATTTTATTGAGCTAGAAAAAAATAATAAAATTCATTTGGAAGAACAAAAGAATATCAGAGAAGGTAATAAAAAAAGTTAAGGAAGGCGGTCTAGCAGTGCCAGATCTTAAACTTCATTATAAGGTGTTAATAATCAAAACTGTCTGGTACTGGCTAAGAAATAGAATGGTAGATCAGTCAAAAAGAGTGGTTATTCAATACACAGTAGTAAATGATTATAGTAACCTCATGTTTGATAAAACACAAAGATCTAAGCTTCGGGGATAAAAACCTCACTATTTCATAAAAAATACTGGGAAAACTGAAAAACAGTTTGGCAGAAACTAGGTATAGAGCAATATCTCATTTACCAAGAGAAGGTCAAAATGGATACATGACCTAGACATACAAAGAAAAGCATTAAGTAAACTAGAAGAGCATGGAACATAAAACCAATCAGATTTATGGATGAGAAGAACCTATGAATAAACAAGTGATAGCATTGTGGGATATAAAACAGATAATTTTGATTACATTAAACTAACAAGGTTTTCTGTACATAAAACCAATGTAGCTAAGATTAGAAGGAAAACAAAAAATTGGAGAAAAAATTTTATAGCCAGTTTCTTGGATAAAAACCTCATATCTCAAATATATAAAGAACTGATTCAAATTTGTAAGAATATGAGTCATCCCCCAATTGATAAATGGTCAAAGGATATAAACAAGCAATTTTTGGATGAAGAAGTCAAAGCTCTATATAGTTATATGAAATAATGCTCTAAATCATTATTGATTAGAGAAATGAAAATCAAAACAACTTTGAGGAACTTTCTCACACCTATTAGATTGGCTAAAATGATAGAAGGGGAAAATGGAGGGGATGTGGAAAAATTGGGACACTAATACACTGTTGGTGGAATTGTGAATGGATTCAAACAATTTGGAATTTTATCCAAAGAGTTATAAAAGTGTGTATACTCTTTGATCCAGCAATACCACTATTAGGTATGTCTCCCAAGGTGATCAGGGAAAAGGGAAAAGAATCTACATGCTCTAAAATATTTATATCAGTTCTCTTTGTGGCAAAGAACTGGAAAGTGAGGCGATCCTTATCAATTGGGAAATGGCTGAATAAGTTGTAGTATATGACTGTGAAAGAATACTACTATGCTGTAAGATATGACAAGCAGGTTGGTTTTAGAAAAACATTGAAGACTTGCATGAAATAATGCAGAGTGAAATGAGCAGAACTAAGAGAACATTGTATACAGTAAGAACACTATTTTGTGAAGACTAACTGTGAATGACTAAGCTATTCTGAGTAATATAATCAAATCAACTATGAAGGACTTATGAAAGAAAATGCTATCCACCTCCAGAGAAAGAACTGATATATGAAAGTACGTATTGTATGGTTCAACATATATAGCTATATCAAACGTTGGCCTTCTCTAATGTGGGGTTGAGAGAGAGGGAGGGAGACAACTTGGAACTCAAAATGTAGAAGAGAGGAAGAGAGACAGACAGAGAGGAGGGAGGGAAAGAGGGAGAGAGGAAGGAAGGAAGGAAGGAAGGAAGGAAGGAAGTTCTTCAGAGCTAAATGTTTCAGTTCTCTTCCTTCTTTTAAAATGCATCTTAACCGAAATTTTAGCTAAATTTCACATTTTATGGAATTTGTTAACCAGTTAGGATCCCTACAGGGTTATTATTCAGACCATACTAACTGAATGATAGGGATAAGGATTAGACATGAGAAATTTCAGTTGGGGATTGGAGCTTTCAAACACCTAACAGCATTCTTCAAGTAGACTCATACAGATGGGTAGAGGTCAATACAAGGAATCCAAGCGACCCAGGTTCAGACCAAGCAATGCCGATGACGCTACCCAAAAGTTCTGCATGGAGCAGAGCCCGGTCCTGGCACAAAGCCCTAACTCCTTTTACTTTATATATGAAAATGCCCATTTTTAAATGTTTGCTAGGATCAAAATTTTTAAAATTAAAATAAATAAAATTAATGGGAGCAACGCTGTACCTATTAAAGGAATTTTGCAAAACATTACCTAGTCTCTTGTTATAAAAGGCTCTTTGGTTGTTTTTGAATATGCAATCAATAAATCAACAAGAATTTATAAACACCTCTGATATGCCAGGCATTTCTTAGACAAAGACAAATCAAATAGTTATCTGAACCCCTGAGGAGCTTCCATTCTATCAGGGAAGACAACATATACACACAAAAATATGTACAAAATATTTACAAAATGAATACATGATAATTTTTTAGGTAAAGCACCAGCAGCTGCAGGGATCAGAAAAGACTTCATGTAAAAGAAGGTGGTGCCTGAGATCTGAAGGAAACCAGGGATTCTAAGAGGCTGAGATAGGGAGGGCATACAATTTAGGCATAGGAAATAGACATTTGCAAAGGCACAGTCACAGGAGATAGGAAGAATGTCATGTGTGAAAAAAGCAAAAATTCCAGTTTGGTTGGACCCAAAAGGTGAATAATATGTAATAAAGCCAGGAAGGAAGGTTGGAACTAGGTTGTAAAAGGGCTTTAAATGCCAAACAGAGGAGGTTGTATTTTACCCTAGAATTAAGGAAACCAGTGGAATTTTTTTAGTAGGGGAGTGACACGGTCAGATCTGTGCTTTAGGCACAAATCACTTTGGCATCTGAGTGGAAAACAGATTATAGAGGGAGAGATTAGAGACAGGGAGAACAATCAGAAGCTATGGCAATCATCTAGTTGAGAGGAATGGTTGATTCGTTGTTGTACTTTGTTCTCAAAGAGGACCAAGATGACATCACTATTTTAGACTCAAGTTACAGTGTGTCCAGCTGTGACTGATCAGATCAATATGAATCAAAATTCTCCATCACATGTTGAGTACAAATAGTCCATGTAAAGATTTGGGGTGGATTCTCTAAATTTGCACATCTTATGGGGTTTTTTTGGGTTTGTTTGGGGTTTTGTGATTTGGTGGTTTTGTTTTGTTTTTTTGATTCGTTGCTTGTTTTTTTTTGAGCTACTTCAATTCTCCTTTGTTCATAGAGCACAGCACTTTTGATGTGGGTAAGTGCTAAGTGGTCTTTTGCCAGTGTCTCCAATGTCATGTAATCAGTTCCAAAGTTCTTCAGAGAGACCTTAAGAGTGTCCTTGTATCACTTCTTCAGACCACCATGTGAGTACTTGAGAAATCTTAAGAGTAATAACTATGTAAGTAGAAAGATTTTATGGAGGTAGAATAGACATGACCTGGCAACTGACTGGATATGTGAGAAGAGAGTGAGTGAGAAGGGGAGAGTGCTTGAGAAGCATGATTTCAAGTTTGCAAACCTGGGTGATCGTAGTAACCTTGACAGAAGTAAAGAAGTTTGGTAGAGTTGTAACTGGGGGAGGTGGGGTGGGAGGGCGGGGGAAGATAATAAGTTCTACTTTAAATATGTTGAGTTCAAGATGTCTCTAAGACACTCCAGTTTGAGATGTTCAGCTGGGGACTGGAATTCAAGAGAAAAACTAGAGCTAGATATATAGATTTGGGAGTTATCTGTTGCAGCGCCAGCAGGATATTCACAGCACCTACAGCAACTATGAATATGCCATGTAGTTTTGAATCGCAAAATATAACAGACTCTCCATATGGAAGACAGAATCAAAACATTTATTCAAACACTAGAAAGCCAAATCCCAACACCAGAAAGCCAAATCCATCATAGCAACAAAGAAGTCTATATACAATAACAATGCAGGGGGCATTGCCATCCCCAATCCTCCCCCTGCTATGGACTTCCCACAAACAAACACTCACAGCTAGCTGCCTGCTTCCTCCCTCTCCCTCTCTCTCTCTCTCTCTCTCTCTCTCTCTCTGGCCAACTTCCTCCCAGTTCTGCTCCATCCTTCCTGTTCTACCTGTTCAGCAAGCTCCTTCCACCACAGACTCGCATGACTCAGGCTCTCCATGTGACTTAAGCAGGTCACATGAGCCTATCAATGGATGGGAAAGATCTTCCCATTAAGCAAAAATACATTAACAACACATCTGCATAGAGATTATATTTAATCTAATAGGAAGTGTTGTGTTTACCAAAAGAGAATATATACACTATGCCTAATATAATTTTCATCTAGAAGTGTTTTTCAAACCCAGAAATTTTCAACAATTCCACTTCCTTAGTTATGTAAATAGGACACATAGGCAGGATATGCAGGCACATATATGATGTGAGTTCAAGAGTAATGGTTATATACCTATGTTAAAATTATATTTTGTTCTGGTCCCCCTAACCACCACTTTCACCCCACCCCCATTTCTTCCAGTCAGTATAATAAGATTGCAAAAGGGAACCTAGAAGTTACATACAAATTGTCCCAAAAAGAAGCATACAAATTGTATCATATATTAATAAAAAACCACATCTTGGTAATATATGTGGACTCAGAGGACAATGTCTAGACTCTGCTGTCAAGGTTTTTGATTCTATGATATGTAAATTTTAGACAAGTTCCAGACAACTGCAAAACAACAAAAGATACTATAATTTTGAAATTATGTAGACATGTTAACTTTGAAGTTTTAACAAAAATTTTAATTAAATATTTTAGTTTTTCCCAATTACATGCAAAAACCATTTTTAAAATTTTGAGTTCCAAATTCTCTCCCTCCATCTCCTTCCATTCCCCTTTATTGAAAAGGCAGGCAATTTGATATAGGTTATACACGTGTAATCATGCAAAATATATTTCCATATTAGTCATGTTATGAAAGAAAATACAGACAGAACACATACATACACAAAAGTAAAAAATAGTCTGTATTAAGACTCCATCAGTTCTTTCTCTGAAGGGAGATAGCATTTTTTCAGAATTGTCTTGGATCTTTGTATAGCTGAGACAAGCTAAGTAATTCACAGTTGATCATTTTACATTATTGCTGTTGCTGCATACAATGTTCTCTTGGTTCTGTTCACTTCACTTTGTATCAGTTCATGTAAGTCTTTCCAGGTTTTTCTGAGATCATCTAGTTCATCATTTCTTATAGCACAATAGTATTCCATCACAATCATATACCACAACTTGTTCAGCCATTGCCCAATTGATGGGCATCCCCTCAGTTTTCAATTCTTTGCCACCACAAAAAGAACTGCTATAAATATTTTTGTACATATAAGTCCTTTTCCCTTTTTAAAAAAATATTATTGGAATATAGACCTATTAATGGTATTTCTGGGTCAAAAGGGATGTACACAAGACCTAGCAGCTTCTACATTAAGGGATTGAAGGAAGGGCTTGGAATATGATATTCTGGAGGTCAAAGGAGCTAGGATTAAAACCAAGAATCACCTACCCAGCAAAACTGAGTATAATGCTCCAAGGCACAATATGGATTTTCAATAAAATAGAGGACTTTCAAGCTTTCTTAGTGAAAAGACCAAAGCTGAATAGAAAATTTGACTTTCAAACACAAGAATCAAGAGAAGCATGAAAAGGTAAACAAGAAAGAGAAATCATAAGGGACTGACTAAAGTTGAACTGTTTTGTTTACATTCCTACATGGAAAGATGATGTGTGTAATTCATGAGACCTTTCTCAATATTAGAGTAGTTGAAGGGAATGTACATATATATAGACAGAGGGCACAGAGTGAGTTGAATATGAAGGGATGATACCTAAAAAAAAAAAAATCAAATTAAGGGATGAGAGAGGAATATATTGAAAGAGGGAGAAAGGGAAGACAGAATGGGGTAAATTATCTCATATGAAAGTGGCAAGATAAAGCAGTTCTGTTGGAAGGGAAGAGGGGGGCAGGTGAGAGGGAATGAGTGAATCTTGCTCTCATGAGATTTGACATGAGGAGGGAATAACATACATGCTCAATTGGGTATCTTACCCCACAGGAAAGTAGGGGGAAGGGGATTAAAAGGGGGGGACTATAGAAAGGAGGGCAGATAGGTGGAGGAGATAATCAAAAGCAAACACTTTTGAAAAGGGACAGGGTCAAGGGAGAAAATTGAATAAAGGGGGACAGGATAGGATGGAGGGAAATATAGTTAGTCTTTTACAACATGAGTATTGTGGAAGTGTTTTACATAATGATACATGCGTGGCCTATGTTGAATTGTTTGCCTTCTTAGGGAGGGTGGGTGAGAAGGGAAGAGGGGAGAGAATTTGGAACTCAAAGTTTTAAAATCAGACGCTCAAAAGAAAAAGTTGTTTTTGCATGCAACTGAGAAATAAGATATGTAGGGAATGGGGCATAGAAATCTATCCTGCCCTACAAGAAAGTAAGGGGAAAGGGGATGGGGGGAGGTGACAGAAGGGAGGGCAAACTGGGGAACGGGGCAATCAGAATATATGCCATCTTGAAGTGGGGAGGAGGGTAGAAATGGGGAGAAAATTTATAACTCAAAATCTTGTGGAAATCAATGTTGAAAACTAAAATATGAAATAAATAATTTTTAAAAAGGGATGTACAGCTTTATAGCTCTTTCTTTGGGCATAATTCCAAATTGCTCTCTAGAATAACTGGATCAGTTCACAACTCCACCAACAATGCCTTAGTGTCCCAATTTTCCACATCCCCTCCAACATTTGTCATTTTCCTTTTCTGTCATATTAGCCAATCTGATAGGTATGAAGTGGTACTTTGGAGTTGTTTTAATTTGCATTTCTCTAATCAATAATGATCTAGAGCATTTTTCCATATGAATATAGATAGATTTGATATCTTCATTTGAAAACTGCCTGCTCACATCCTTTGACCATTTATCAATTGGGGAATGAGTCATATTCTTATAAATTTGACTCAGTTCTCTATACATTTGAATAAAACCTTTGCCAGAGAAACTTACCATAAAAAGTTTTCCCCATTTTTCTACTTTCTTTTTAATCTTGACTGCATTGCTTTTGTTTGTGCAAAACCTTTTTAATTTAACACAATCAAAATTATACATTTTATATCTCACAATGCTCTCTCTTGCTTGGTCATAAATTCTTCCCTTATCCATAGATCTGACAGATAAATTATTCTTTGCTCTCTTAATTTGCTTATGGTATCACCTTTTATGTCTAAATCATGTACCCATTTCGATCTTCTCTTATATATGGAATGAGATATCAGTCTACACCTAGTTTCTGCCAAACTGTTTTCTAGATTTCCCAGCAGTTTTTGTCAAATAGTGCATTCTTGTCCCCAAAGCTGTATTTGTCAAACACTAGATGACTATGGTCATTACCTACTATGTATTGTGTACCTAATTTATTCCGTTGATCCACTTCTCTGTCTCTTAGCCAGATTGATTTGGTGATAACCACTTTGTAATAGCTTGAGATCTGTTCACCAACAAATTTGAGATGATTTGGATATGTTAATGAACTAATACCAAGGTGACACAGATAAGAATCAGTTTGTTTACCAAAATCTCTATAAAAATGATACTTCAAACTCCTGTCCTTTCCCCCACCCCTAGAATCCTTCCATTTCTATCGGGTCCATGCTCCCAGTGTTCCAAATTCTAATCCATCCTTGTGTTTCATCCTTGTGTTTATGTGAGTGATATTCTCTGCCTCTCTCCCTCCCTGTCTTTTTCCTCAGACTGCCTGTCTTCCTTCACCATCTCATCCGCTGTGCCCATGCCATCTACCTCTGTACCCCTTTCACTATTTGTTTCTGTATTTTCTGTGCCCATTTGCCCCCACAACCTCTGTGGTTATTAAAGTATGATTGCAACCCTTTGGGGAGGGGGCAAAAGGTTTCTTGCTGCCAACTGTGGTCTTTTCCAGTGAGGACCCAAACAACTGGTCATGCCTGCCCCCATTTCATAATTTCTTAAATTAATTATTGCTTCAATACCCTGCTCCAAAAATATTTTCCTTTCCAGTTGCTACCTTTAGGAACTTCATGTGAGTCCAGTTTCAAACAATCTCACATATATGTGTGCTCATAGTCTACCATACCTACATACACATCTAAATCTATTGATACAACAAACCTCCCCCATCCTTTCAAAAAAGACAAAAACAAAACAACAGCAGCAATAAAAAAAAAAACCCTGCACTGTCTACCACACCATGTAGAAAGTGATGCTCATCTTTAGCAACATTAGCCAGATAAAATGGAAATATAGGTAGAGAATACAAATTGGGCCGGATTACATGTCTGGGTGTGGAGAGTATTTGCTCTCCATTTCATTGATGGGCTCCCTTCCTCACTGGGGCAAACCTTATCTCTCAGCGAGTGGGAGACATGCCTCAGGATTAGAGAGAGATTTCTCACCCTCTTTATCCTGCCATTAGGCTCTCCAGGTCAGGACAGGTGGGAGATGATAAGGTCAGATTTTTACTTTAGGAAGATTACTTTAAAAGTACTCCAGCTGACCTGTGATGAGTGCAAGTGAGGAGTGAAAGATCAAACAGTCATCAAGTATTTATTAAGTACTCACTAGGTGCCACTCATTGTGCTAAGTGTTGGAGATACAAACAAATGCAAAAAGCAGTCTTTGTCCTCAGGTAGCTCACTCTAATGGGGCAATCAACATAAAGTAGATAGATAGATAGACAGGTAGATATTTAGACAGAAGAATAGATAATAGCACCTACCCCACAGGATTGTCTTCAGGATCAAATGAGCTAATGTAAGTGAAGTCCTTTGTAAACCTTAAACACTCTCTAAACTTTAGCTATTATTATTATAGGACCAGAGAGAGAGAGAGACTGAGAGACAGAGACAGAGACAGAGACAGAGACAGAGACAGAGACAGGGACAGAGAGCATTATCTAATCAAGTTTAATACTTAAATTCTATGGATCCAAGATATCTGTAACTTGGCTATCCCCTCCAGTGATAAGTACAATTTATCCATTGCTATCCATTCCTTAAAACTCTTGTCCACATTCTTCTGCAAATCTGCTACAGGGGATTAACATGAAGCACTGGGGGCCATCCTTCTACATGAGGATGCCAATAAAGTCTTCAAGCTATCCATTGATTATGCTTCACTATTGCTATGTGACAACCTGTATTTTATTTAGGTCAAACATTTCTCTGATAACTTTCTTTATGTTGCTTCTCTTATGCGTACTTCCTCCTTTTTTATGTTTGCAGACAATTCACAATCATGTTGCACTTCTCCAGTTCACTTTGTCTAATCCTCAACTTCAATTCTTGATATACTAGAGTATTCCGTGACTGCCACCATACATCACCAGAAGAATATTGATATTAGAAAGATGGATTTCTGTTTTAGGGAGAAGTTCCATGTGTAGGACAGTTATGGTGTGGGTTCCCACTCTCACGCTCTAGACTGGCTTCTTCACACAACCTGTTCTTACACGAGCAGATTTGGGGTTACTAGAGAGGAGTACACCATGTTACGACAATTCAAAACTTTCTCAGGATCTTAGGAGTAGTGCTGTGTAGGAGGGAAACTCTCCTGTATACTGAGCCCTTCTTGGTGTACTTCACATTTACACAAAATCAAATACTATCATACTATTGGTTTTAAAACATAAACCACTTACCAAATAAGATAAAAGTAACAATAATATAACATTTCCTCAATAGAAGATCAACTGAGGAATAATTACAATAAACAGTCTACTTGGGTAATATTGTCTGCACATAAGGTTCATAGAGAAGAGTGAGCATACGTTCATAGAAACTAACAGGGAGGTACACAAATGTGCCTAGGATACTTCACAACCTTCTACTCCTAGCCTTGTTACACTAAGTCCTTCAAGAACATCATGCAAAGTCCCTTTTTTACTAGCTATTCTCCCAATCCTTACTATTTTCCTGTAGGACAAAAACAATTCCTATTCTGCCCTCCAGCTAAAGAAGCAATGACAATCTCTATTCACTCATAGCAACCCTTAAAAGGGCACTGAGGAAAAAATGTTATACCCTTTCATAGACTAGTTCCCTTGTGCTGGAGAACAGCCATCTACAAATAGCAGCAGATTCTGCTTTGTCCAATCAGCACCAAGCCTCTCCTCCCAACAAAGCACAGCTCACAGCTCAACAGATGCAAAGCTTATCTTTCCCTCCTCTGTTCTTCTCTTTTTTTAATCAGGTATGTCTGTAGAGAATAATTCAGGTCCCCCCAGAGGTTTGAGCAATAAGCTCAAACAGCTTTGTACGCATCACCAGGATTCAGTTCTCTTCAAATGAGTTTCCAGCATCTACTCCAACCTTTTCTCCAGCCAATCAACAATGCAATGCCTCCCTTCCAATAAGCAAATTACCAGGAAAGCAGCTGAAGAGTCAGCTGTAGTTAAGCCTGCTCTCTGGCTTCTATCTCTTCCTGTAGTTTCTTCTCTGGGATACCAATTTCTAATGCCTCAAATAAGAGTCTCCTCATGGTCAGTGATGCATCTTTACCTTATGACATAAAATTTAAGAAATCTGCCTTTATGTCACGTATGAATCCAACGGTCCTTATAAAATCTTCCCATAGTTCCCAGTTTTTCAATTTATAATTTTGTCATTTATAAGTTTCAAAATATTTTTAAATGAACTTTTGGACCACAATGCCGCACAGTCACCTTTGCCTCAGTCATTGCCCCACCTTCAAACAAGTCTTATAGGTACATTCATATGAGCAACAAGCAGACAGAATAGTCTGTCTCTCTGCTCAGCATTTTATCCGAGAAACTAGGTTTCCTTACAAGTTAATATTTATCAGATTTCTTTATGCTAACATTCTTTTTTCCACCCTTTTGTAACAACAATGTTGCTAGCAGCTACTGTGGCTGTGTAAGTACAACAACAACAGCATGCAGGTAGGGCTCCCAATAGGCTCTTTAATCTGCTTTTCTAAGGAAAGCAACTTCAAGGGGTTAACAATCTCAGTTTAATTAAACACATATAAATATATATATATGTATATATGTATATATGTATATGTATATATATATATATATATATATATATATATATATATATATATATATATATATCATTCACTTAGTTCAGGGGGAAAGGATTAGCCCCCTGAACTTCAGGGCAAATACAAATAAAAATTACAAACATCAACATTATATGAACCGACCAAATAACACAAACCAGCCTATCCATAGTAATACATAGTTACCAGAGAAGCACCAAAATCTGTCTGGGTTATCAAAGCCGGGGCGGAGGGCTACTTCAACGGCTTGCCCAGACTTGCCCAGACTCTCGTCACCCCATACTCTTTCAATGAATGTTCCCCCAAAAGTCAAACACTAACTTTTCAGTACCTTCCTTCCTGTTCAGGACCCTGAGGGCTCAAGGTTCGGCATTTAGAGTGTGGGAAATGAGAGTGTGGGAAATGAGAGTGTGGGAAAGCTCCAACCACCAGCACCACATCATGTTCCTCTCTGTGTCTTGCATAAGATACTTCGTTCCCAATTCCCTGAATTTTTGCTGGCAGTCTCCCATGCTTAGAATGCTCTTCTTCCTCATCTTTGCCTCCTCCATTCCTCTGAGCTTCAGCTGCAACCTCATCTTCTGCAAGAAACCTTTCCATGTTCCCCTTAATGCCAGTGCCTTCCCTCTGAGATGACTTGAATTTATTTTGTACATACATAGTTGTTTGTATGCTGTCTCCCACATTAGCATGTAAGGTCCATGAGGACAGGAATTGGTTTTGCCTTTCTTTGTATCTCCAGCATTTTCCATATTTCCTGGCACATAGTGAGCATTTGACTCTCCATTGTCTTAGTGCTGAGAAACATTCCAAGACAAAAAAGATCCCACTTTACCCACCCCATTCAAACAAAGGCCAGACTCATTAAAGGCACTTAAGAGAAGAACAGCAAAAAATCCTGTCCTGATTACCATTATACCCTTTCAATCACCAAAATGTTCACATATGAAAGGAACAAAATATTTAACATGAAATGGTGGGGAAAAGAGAGAGACTTTGAAAAATCAATACAAGGGCATTTTAGACATCTTGATATAATCATATGATGTTATTATCTATGTGGTTTATATTTTTTTTATTGTAGGATTATCTTTGTATTCCTGGTGTAAATGTTATTTGATTATAATGAATTGCTGGATGCACTGTTGTATTACGGTTGCCAATATTTTGTGTAATATTTTACATCAATGTCCATTAATAATATTGTCCTTTAGTTTAAAAAATTCACTGCAGAGCTTCCAGGCATTAACAGGTGCAATCCAAATCTTGGGGTGGGACTGGACTTGTGATTTTATTGGTTTATGGAACTCCCCCTACCAATCTAGCTTGGTAGATCTAGACCTTTTCTGAAATTTATAGTCTTAGAAACTTGCCTAGGATGACATAGTCAATATGTGCAGAGAAAGGATTTGGACCCTGGACCCCCTCTGTTTGAGGTCAGTATTCTCTCTACTACGCCATGGTACCTTTCAATTAAATCAAAATCTCAGTGAAAAATTATTTATAAATTTTTGTTCACTGGATAAAGATCATTTGCTTCATATCTCTGCTAAGAGGTGAAAGGCAGGGCTGGAATAGCTACTCATGGTATAATCTCTTCACACATCTTATGGTCCTCTGTGCTAGAGCCATTTGACTTCCCTCCCTCTGAGTGCTGGTCAGTCTCCACGAGTCTAGGTCCTGAGGCTCCCTCATACCAAGAAGGACTTAGAGAAGGAAAATAGAAGCCCTGCCCCCTCCGGCTTTTCCTGTTAGTGCTCTAGACTCAGCTTCTTATAGTCTAGTGTAAGAAGCATAAATATTACTAACAATGAACAGTAACTTATCCAGCTGGGTCAACTCCATCTAATTGACATTCAACTCTCCTTCTCCATCTCAATGACCTAACTCACTGGGTTATTCATTTACACGTCAATCAAGCAATCAATGGAAAAGCATTTTTAAAGCACATATGGCTTCTTCAGGGATAGGGTTAGGGGTAAGATCTTATGATTTCATTAGAATCAAGAACTTCTAGACAAGGACATTCTTTCTCACCAATGAAGGTTGGCACCTTCTCTGCAACTTAAAAAAAAAAAACATTCCTGAGGGCATTGAGATGTTAAGTGACTTGACAAGTCATACAAACAGTATGTGTCAGAGGGATTTGAACCCAGATCTTCCTAGTCAACTCTAGCCACTAACTATATCACATTGCTTCTAACCTTTACTTTCAGAAAAAAAATAAAACTAACAAAAGTGAAAACTACTGAGTGCAGCCACCCCACCACCTAGACAAGTTTGATATCTCTATCCCTCTCAACCCAATTTTCTGGTCAGGTTCCAAAAGATTCTTCCCAGTGCCAAGTTTCTTTTGAATGTGCCCAAAAACTTCTTCAGGGAAGTGTCTTCCAACATCTTGCTTTCAAAGTCTTAAAGGGAAAAGAAGACATCATCTCGTGATCATGATGCTGGCTGGCAAGCCAGAGACAAGCTCTCTGATTCAAAGATTCAACAGGCTGATCATGGGACTTTCCAATGTCAGAGGCCAGCTCTGGAGTCTTCCCCCATGAGCCCCCCCGGGAGTGGAAGGGGTCCTCACTCCAAACTTTTTTTTTTAAGTGACCATCTGCTAAGCTGGCATTGTAAGCACAAGCCGGCAGGAGCTCACTGAATATCATTGTTTCTCTCTAGGGTCCTTCCCAAGAAGCACAGAGACCTTCTTTGTTTCAAAATGTCCTACTGCTCCCTGACATTAGAATGACCTGAGGCCACTGTTTTTAGGTTGGTGCTGTAGGCAAGTCACAAAGGCAGAGGAAAAGAAGTTACCAAGTATAAAAAAAAAAAATCTCAGAATTAACACAAGCTCACACCAGATAGCTCTCAACTAGAGTCATCATTTAAAAAGTCAACCGTTTCCTTTAGATGATCACTTTCAAAATAAGCAGTAAAGACACCTGGTTGGTACTCCTCCATCATGCCTGAGGAACTGACTTCTTCTTGCCCCAAGATTGAGTACCTTCCTCCTCTCCCGTTTCTCCAGCTTCCCCACCACCACCTCTTATGGGCAGGGTCTGCCTTCTACTTTTGTATCCCTACAGCTTAGCACAGTACCGAGCACATAGTTGGTACTTAATTTTTACTAGATAGAGCCAGGTGTGGAATCAGGAAGACTCATCTTTGTGAGTTCAAATCTGGCCTCAGATACTTACTAGCTTTGTGACCCTGGGCAAGTCACTTAATCTCAGTTTCCTTATCTGTAAAATGAGCTGGAGAAGGAAATACCAATTACTCCAGTATCTTTGCCAAGAAAATCCCAAACGGGGTCACAAAGGGTGAGACATGACTGAAACGACTGGACAACAACATTTACTGACTGACTGACTAGCAGGTTAACAAGCATATTAGTTGTTTCAATCATCTTTTCTCTAAGTATATTATCTAGTTCAACATTCATATTAGATAAGTAAGGGGAGACTACTTAATGAGGCTTGAGTAACTCTGACTAAAACCACAGAGTTGTTGGCAAAGGTGGAAAAACTGTTGATGCTTCTCAATTCCAGTGTTTTATATTGCTTCTCAGAATGATTAATAAAAATTTACTGCTAAGACAGTGGAGTGGAACAAATCGGAAGAATTTTTTTTATGTTTTCTAGGTTGAACAAGCTAGATGTTATAATAAATCTTCATGACAAGTTTGTCTTACCTAATAAGTAATGTGCTTTTCTCTTCCCTTCACAAAGAATGTGATTGAGAACATTTTAAACTGCTGGCATTGTAGGTGCCAGGAAGGAGTGAGACTAATAAAGTCTAGTAGATAGAGAGCTGCCTCAGTTAGAAAGGCCTAGTTTCAAATTCTGTCTTAGGTACCTATTACTGTGAGACAAGCCACGTAGCCTCCCAGGCAATTCTAGGACTCTAAGTTGTGGGTCTTTATTGATAGAAGGAATTTCTCTCCAAGACTTTCCCTCTAGAATTAAATTATAGGTTCAAACAACAACGAAATTATTAGTGTAAACAGGCAAACACACCCTGAAGTAAAGGGCAATGGCTTCCATAGGAAGTATCAAGCAAGAAACAATGAGCTGTGCTTTTGAGCATTCATCTAATCACTTACCAGTTTATACCCTTCTGAACTGCTTATCAACATGACCACAGACAGGGGAGACTGGATTTAGGAAAAATGTGCAAGATAAGTTGCTGGACACTTCATAAAGCAAAGCAATACCATAGTTAAGTCACAAATATAGATGTAGAAGGAAAAATCAATCGGTAAGCATTTATTAAGTGCTTACCATGTACCTGAAGAAACCTAGACCATCAGGACCATGATGGCTGTTGCCCCAGAAAGCCATTCCCACTCTCCTCTCCTGCTCCCAGTTTGTCTCTCACCCTGTAGTTACAGAATGATGAGGCCAATTTCTGAAACACCTATAACTCCATGGTTCTTTGAGGCTCCTTCCCTTGGAGGACCTGCTGAATATAACGTACAGTATATATACCTAGGCAAATTTTCTAGAACAAAGACTGTGCTGTCCACCCTCTAGTCCTGGTGATGTCTGTCCTGGTCTTTGTACTATGGCAGACACTTAGTAATATATCTGTGGGTTAAATAGGCACAAAACAAACACACCAATATGTGTCTACTACAAAGTTTTCAAAATACTACTTTTAGGTTCACACTATCTAGTAATTTGGGGTTTTGGCTACCACATTATGGCAACTCATTTCTTATAAAACAGTGCTCATGTTTAATTTGTTTGAGTGTAAAAGAAACAGGAAGAATGAAAAGATGAGCTAGTTTTTTAAAAATCATTATGGTACCAGTTAGGCACCAATATCATAATTAACTCAGTGACATCCTAGTTATCTGAAAGAGTTAAAGCAATTTCCAACAAGCCATTACCTTACTTTCAGGATATACTTTAAGCACTAGGCAAACTACTTCATCCATGAATTTAACTAGGATCAGACTTGTAGCACATTAGGCCATATTAAGTATCACTGGGATATAAACCTTTGCAGACATAGTAGAGTGCTTTTAGAAGCCACTAACTTTGCTTCCTTTTTATCCAATGTTTCTAATGCTTTCTTAAGACTTCTCTGGGCGTCAGATTAATGTGGATGGTCTGGTGTGAAAACAAAAAGGGCAAAAGTAATTTTCTTTGCTCTGAAAGGAGTTAATGGGAAGTACTGTCCAAGTACTGTCCAAGGGACACACTGCTTGCAACCCCAGGAAACTAATCTGTGAATGAAATTCAGTCACCCTAACTTAGCTAAGAGTGGACATTGGGAATCATAGGTTGGGACAGGCGAGTATAGAAGCATGTGTAAGGGGTCTTTTTGTGTGTGTGTGACATCAAGGTGGGCCTGACTAACAAAAGGGCTGGAAATGTGTTGACTAGCCCTGAGATAAGATGGCCTGCTCAGTTTATTTTAAAAGAGCTGTGACATTTTGCTGAGTAGTGGTGGTAACAGCCGCAGCAACTGTGGGAAATGTTTGACAGCTTCAGAGGCAGTGGCAGCGTAGAATGATGGTGGATGCTTAGCATCAAGAGATTAGGCTGTCTTCAGGTGAGAAAGATATGAGGGTGGGGAGGGAAGCAGTAAGGGAGGACCTGGAGACTATGCAGTGAAGTGACCCAAGGATGAGAGGAGGAGCCAAAACCAAAGAGCAATGAGGCTAGTCTCTGAGCCTCAATTACCTCATTTGTAAAATGAGGGTATTGAACTGGATGACCTTTAAAATCCTTCCCATCTCTACATTGAGTCCTATGATCCATGATGAAGAGAAATGAAAACAGATTTTGGGTACTGTAGCCCATATGGATTGCACAGGTGTGGAAAAGGAAAGTAAATTCTCTAATGATGTTTTTCCCTACTTTAGGGTGCCTCCCTCACAGGGGTGGGGAACCTGGGGCCTTGAGGCTATATGTGGCCCTCTAGGTCCTCAAGTGCAGCCCTTTGACTGAATCCAAACTTCACAGAATAAATCCCCTTAAAAAAGAATTTGTTCTGTAAAACTTGGACTCAGTCAAAAGGCAGTTCCCAAGGACCTAGAAGGCCACATGTGCCCTCGAGGCCACAGGTTCCCTCCCCCTGCCTAGGATAATGCTGGAAAGATTCACCAGAAGCTCAGTATAGGAGTGAATTTCCTTACTAGGGAGAAAACCCAAATTACCTTCCTACATGAGGAGGCAAGAAAGTATGTTGTGTGCTCAGAATGAATATGGGGAAGCCCTCAAGACTGAAACTAGGTTGTATGAACACAGAGCTTTGTTAACAGACCTCTGGTCACATTGCTTAATAATAATATATTATCTTAATAATAATATTATTATCTGCATTTACTTAGTTTGGGGCATGGGATGAGGAAAAAGGAAAGAGAGAGTCACTTTGAATCTTGAGTATGAATATTCAAGATAAGGGATTCAACTTGTTCTGCTTATCCCCAGAGGGTAGAATTGGGAGTTGTAGGTAGAAGTTGCGAAGAGGCAGATTTGGGCTTGATTTATTTAATGAAAAACTTCATAATAATTAGACCTATCCCAAAATTAAATGGGCTGCCTCAGGTGGTAGTAAGTGGCCACTTCTCAGAGGTCCTCTAGTAAAGTTGGATGACCACTTGTTAGGTATGTGGTCCTAGGGATTATTGTTCAAGTAGGGGTTAGACTAGCCAACTATTGAGGTCACCAACTCTGAGCTTCTGTCATGCTGTGAAAAGAAACACAGAAAATTATTATAGTGTTATGATGATCCCAAAAGCCTGAATTCTCAAGATTCCCATTCTAATAGCATCAAAATTCTTTGCTACATATCACTTTCAAATGTAAAAGATTCATTTCACCAGTTTTAAAAATACCTTTTGTATCCTTAAAGTATTTTAAAGCTTATAATTTACTGTATTTTTAAACCAATAATGAGTTTTGTATCAAATGTAAAACAGAATTAAATCACCTCCTTTAAGGATTGCCAAGTAATCACTATCTTAATTACAGTAATCTAGTAAAGTAGATAAGAGACTAATACTATATCTTTTTTTTTTCTAGGTCAGACTTGTGGTTTCATTGGTACAGACAACTCCTCACCAGAAAACTCACGTACCAGTACAGATTTGCAACTGTTCTACAATTTGTAGGCTTAAAGTATTTCTTGGGGGCATTGAAAGATAAAATAACTTGTCCAGGGTCACACAATCAATATATGTTAGACTTAAATCTAACTTTTTCTGACTCTGGCTCTCTACTAGGCAACACTGCTTCCTGTGTTAATTCTATACATTGTTAATTCACAATAGCATAAAAATTGGTATTTGTGATGCTTTTTTCATTGCTTTAACCTTATGGGGCCATGTCTATCAAAGGCCAATGGTCCTATCAATATACCTGAGTCTTTATTTTCAAAGACTGCTTATATGATCTGATGTTTTGCTGAATGCAGAAAAATGCTAGAATATTGTTGGGAAATCAATTTTGAAAATTTCAAGGAATTTCCCTGTGAAAACCTATGGTTAGTCAGACAGAAATATATGGCATCTTGCTATAGGCAAGTTGTGACCTGCCATGTTAGAGGAAAGTAAGCTATTCACAATGTATCTGGGCAGTTGTGCAATGCCATAATGATGAGGAGGAAAAGATTTCTCTTTAGTCTGCATATTTAGTTTTTATGGGGCAAAAGATCTGATTTTTAAAAACATAAAGCCCAATTATATAGTATTTGATAAACTGATAAGCTTTGGCTATGAATTCCATAGACTGTGTAGGGAGAGACTGCTTTGCAAATCAAGAGAGGCAAAATAGTCCAATGGAGTTGGAGGATCTAATTGAATTCTTGTCTCTTTTACCAGTGGGACCTGTACAAATCACTTAGCCTCTTGGGCCTTAGTTTCCTCCTTTATGGGAAAATTGGACTCATTGGGCTCTAGGATGCCTTCCAATTCTAAAACTATGATCTTAGTTCTGAATCTACTATCTCCAAAGTTTACTCATTTTATGAGACATGAATCAGTTAAAAGTTTAAACCTCTACTGTTCTTCCATGCTTCAAGAACCTATAATTTCATTGATGTGAGTACTTCTTTCACAGAGCCAGATTGCAACCCCTCTTTAACTTAATAGATGGTCTTCAAGAGTTGCTGGAGCAGAAAAATTCATCATCCTGCAGCCAAATTTGTTGAGAGCCCCTGTGAATTTCACTAGGGTGGTCCTCAGGCTAGCAGACCACCTCCAGGTCCATATTTCAAGATTTTGCAGCTTAGTAGGATCTGACAGAAATTATGTTTGGCTGGCATAGCCTCACCAACTGATAACATGACAAGGCATCAAGGTAGGACTTTGGTGTTCTTTCATGCTTCCCTCAACCTACCTAGAAGTTCTTATCTACCTTAAAGAGGTAGATATCTCTAGAAAAAAAAAACAACAACTATGACTGATTTATTCTACCATCATTTAACCAAAATCATCACCACCACTCCACCTTCAACATTTTAGCCTATATTGTGTTAAGGAGAGTATTATTATTAAAGATAATAAAAGAGTATTATCATTAAAGATAATGGGGTATTATTAAAGATAATAAAGGACCTGAACTTGACGTACTAGATCTCATGCTAACAAAAATCCTCTTTCTGTATGCAAAATGTTTATTACTGAAGATCTTATTTCCTAAGATTTTTACATTCAAACTGACCATACTTTTGTCTCTGCAACTTGTTCCTCCCATTCTCAGCTCTCTCCTCCCAGGTCTTGATTTCACCCTCAGAGACACTGAAAGCCATTCAGCTGAAGTTACAAAGGGCAAAACGATAAAGGTAGATAATGAAGTATTTTGCTAGGATAGTTAGGTTAGGAAATACTAGTATTCACTGCCTCACTCTATTCTCTGCTCTTTGATTGTCTTCATGTTATGCTGGGAAAGAGGTAGCGGAGAGAATGCAAGGTGGTTGGGTTAGAGAAAACATAGTAGAGGAAGAGTAGGGTCCTGGGCATAGGAAGACAGGTAATTTGGAAGAATCAACCATATCAAGGTTTCAGATGTGATCACCTTCAGAAAGTTTTGCTATTTTTATTCTTTTTCTTAATTACTCTCTAACCTTAAGAAATTGTTACTGGGCCCACCAGAGCTGGGGTGCTACATCATTCCCAGTTCTATATCCAGGTATGAAGTTTGGACAGGGTTCAGTTCCTTTAATTAGAGGGATCATCCCTCATCATTCACTGGAAGCTGCTTTCTCCATAGTCACTAATGATCTCTTAATTACCAAATCTAACCAAATCTCAATCCTCATTCTTTTTGACCTCTCTGTGTCCTTTGACACTGTTGAGTACCATCTTCTTTTGAATACTCTCTCCTCTCTAGGTTTTCATGATACTGTTTTCTCCTGATTCTCCTACCTGTCTGACCACTACTCAGTCTCCTTCGATGAATCTTCCTCCAAGACATACCCACTAACTGTGGGTATCCCCCAAAGATCTGTCCTGGGCCAGGGCATTGTGAGGCTCCAACGAGATAATGGATATAAAGCACTCGGCAAACCTATATGAATGCCAGTTATCATCATTCTCATCCTCATCCAGCTACCAGACTAGATGATAACTTATTCCCTGAGCCTTCTACTGCAATCCTGCTGAATTTAAGCGATTTAAGCAATGTTTTTAAAGCAGTACAGGTGTGTGCTGTTAAATGTTTAACAATTGTGGCTCCCTGGGGGAAAAAAAAGCACACGCACACACACACACACTCTTTTTAGTTTAATCTACATTATTAACAGTTTCTTAAATCTAGACAATCAACAAAACAATAAGTCAAGCCCTGATATGTAGTGATTGCTAATTTCTGAGGCACAAATGTCCACATAGAAAATTTAACAGTAGCAGGCCCCCTAGAGCCAGCTCTGGCATCATTTTCTCTTCTGTCTTTATGCTATCTCAGTTTGGTGATCTCATCAACTCCCATGGCTTCAATCATCATCTCTATACAGATGATTTTCAGGTCTACTTATCTAGCCCTGACCTATCTCCTGACTTCCTGTATTACATCATTAGTTACCTATCGGACATCTTGAACTGGATATCCTGTCACTATCTCAAATTCAACATGTCTAAAACAGAACTCATTATCTTTCCTCTCAGACCCTCCTCTGTTCCTGGCACTATCATCATCCCAGTCAACTAGGCTGGGCAGCTTGGTGTGACCTCTATTCCTCACTCATATTGATCCCACATACGCAACCTGTTGCCAAGTTTCATTGCTTCTACCTTCACGACATCTCTCATGTATGCTCCCTTCTCTTTATTTATACAGCCACCACACCCTGGAATAGGTCTTCTATCACCTCTCACCTGGACTATTATAATAACATGCTGGTTGGTTTTTCTGCCTCAAGTCTCTCCCCACTCCAATATATCCTTCACTCTGTTGCCTAACTGATCTGCCTAAAGTCCAGGTCTGACCACGTTACCATGGTAGTCAGTAAACTCCAGTGGTTCTCTATTACCTTCATATCTCTTTGGCTTTTAAAGTCCTTCACATCCTGACCCCTTCTTACTTTTCCAGTCTTTTTTGCACCATACTCACCTCCATATACTTTACACTCCAGTGACGCTAACATTCCTGCTGTTCCTTGCACTCAATAGTCTGTCTCAAACCTGTGCCTTTTCACTGGTCATCCTCTGTGCCTAGAATGTTCTCCTTCCTCCTAGCTTCCCTGGCTTCCTTCAAGACTCAGCTCAAAATCTACGTTCTGCAAGAGGCCTTTAAGAGTCCCCTCACTGCTAGTGCCTCTCCTTTGACATTACCTCCCATCTATACTGTATGTTCATAATTATTTGCATGTTGTTTCCTCCCCCCATTAGAATATGAGACCCTTAAAGGCAGAGACTTTGTCTTTCTTTGTATCCTAGCATTTAGTGCAGTGCCTGGCCTGTATTAAGTGCTTATTAAATCCTTGCTGAATGACTAACTCTATGGTGCCCAGTGGAAAATAGCTTTCCAACAATTGGCAATATGGCTTAAATGTAGGACCTTCTCAAAAAGCAGGGGAGGGAAGGGGACAAGGGTAAAAAAGGTACTCAATATATAATATAAATCAGATATAGGACAGGTAATTTATTCCTATATATAAAAAGGATGCTAAAGATTAAAAGAATCACAAACATTCATTAACAGAAGAGACTTCAGTAACAACTTATAATTACTGTTAAAAACTGCCAAGAGGCAAATACTTAAATTTCATCAAAACATGAGAACTCTGTGGGGTTGCTGATTAGGCAGTTTACATTTTAACACAGTTCTGCACTATCATTCTACTCTATTCTATCCAAACGTCCATTGAACTTCTCATCTGCTTCTACAATCAGCCACTTCTAATGCTGTCTTAATCTCATTTGACCCAGGAGCTGTAGACCTTTAGTATTCACAAAGCCACTTCCAATTATGGACACATCCATTTCAGGACATTCATCCAACTATTATCAGGAAAGAGCAAGCACAAAGAAAGTAAAAGCAGGCAAGGACTCCAGTACAAGCCTCACCTAGATGTGGTCCTCTTCACTAGCTGCCACATGGGTAAGGTTACTGATACTAAGGGAGAGAAAAGATCCATCCTTCCCTGCCCTTAACTAGAGTCATGTGATGTTACCTAGAGAATCAGAGACAAAAAAAAATGCATCAAGTGAAAGCTCTTTTCTTTTAAATGATATATTCTCTGTCTTCCTTTTGGTGTCAAGGGGCTAGAGCAAGGGTGGGGAACCTCAAGTGCGGCCCTTTGACTGAATCCAAACTTCACAGAACAAATCTCTAGGTCCTGAAGTGCAGCCCTTTGCTTTTGAAGTTTGAATTCAATCAAAGGGCTGCACTTGAGGACCTAGAGGGCCACATGTGGCCTCAAGGCCACATGCTCCCCACTGCTAGGCTAGAGGGTGGCCAAGCGACCATTTAGAGTTTTCCAAAGTATACCAAAGGGCAAAATCCTTTCAGTGCTAGGCTACCAATGTTTAGAACCAGATCCCAAACCTCACCTGGAGTCAACTGGGTCTAGAGAAAGTAATTCACTTGGGGATAAAATAGATGGTTTGCTATGTACCTTACTTCCCATGTCTGCAGATAGATTCTCAAGCTATGGATCTCTTTCTTTTGTCTAAACTAGAGACAATGGCAGTATCAACAGCATGGGAACTCTACTCTGGCCAATGCTCCTAATCCAAGTTCAATGAATTTCCAGCAATAAAGAGCCAATGTTGCCCTCTCTCCACCTATAAATATTTCTCTCATTGTAAAGAGATTATAGTATAGAGGAAGGCACATTGGATTTGGATTCTGAAAAGCTGTACTCAAGTTCCAGCTCCACAGTCCAACACTGACTGCTTGTGTGATCTTGGACAAATACAGAGCCTGCCCTTTCCCAGAGTCCCCTTTTCAGTTTCAGTTTCACATACATAACATGAAATGAATAATACTTGTACTAAATACCTCAAAGGTAATGGTATGTTGGTCAATGTTTAACAATTGGCTTTCCAGAAAAAAAATGTATGTACTACTCATTTTTTAAGATTAATCTGCATTAATAACATTTTCTCCATCACTTTTAAAGTCTTGACAACCAATAAAACAATTCAACCTCTGATTTGTGTTGTTTGCTGATTTCCAAGGCTCACAATGAAAATGTAACACTCTCCTCTTGTAAGCCTGAGTGAGCTGGCCCTATCTAGTACATCCATGCTTTGTGAACCTCAAAGCACTATAGAAATGTAAACTATTCATAATGGTTGGGAATCAGTCAGAAACCAGCAGTCCAGTTTTTACACTTGATCCCATTCTCAAAAAATAGCTATAGGATCTCAGAGGTCACATTTTAATCAAGCTTAAGGAGGAGCTATTAAATCTTTATTGGTATTTTGGAGAAAATGTGTCCAACTGCAAGGTTAGACATTCTGATACAATCCAAGACAAAGGGTATAACTAGTTCCCATTTTACTAAACTTTTGGAACTTACAATTGCTTGTACCAGTTTATTTCTTGCCAGAATATTTGCACATCAAAAAACATCCCTAACAAAATATTTGTTTTAGTAAAATATTTTCTTGGTTATCTTATCTCCTCAATCTCTACTTTCTTGGCCTAGATGTTCATACAGGTAACTTGATCTTCCATTTTGCATGTCACTGCCTTCCTTGTCCTTTATATTCCAGAGTTGATCTAAAACAAAATTACAATCATTCTGTCTTCATTAAATTCTTTAGTTCATCACTTACATTGTGACAAATACATTATATATGAAGATTTTTGTACTGTCATCCTAAAGAAATATTTTCATCATACAAAAACTAATAATATACACAAAGTAATTTGTTTCTTAATAGTGTATGCTATCCTCTACCCCTAATCTCCTCCTGATGCCCTTTTCCCTAGTTAGTTTCTATAGACAGCATTTTATATGTCACTCCCTTTGAAAGGAAGAACTTTTTATTTGCTTTTAAGATGTCACCTTGTTCTCTTTCCTTTAAATTCATTTTAAGAAGCCTTCAACTGAATTTTCCTCACCATTATTTTCCATTTTTTGGTAGTTGTATTGTAAACTCTTTAGAACAAGAATTGTCTTCTATCTAGCTATAGAGTGGCATTTATTTTTTAGGGCTTCATACTTCTTTTTGAAAAAGTATCAGTAGTCACAGGAAAAAGTAGTTCAAAAAGGAAGAACATGTCCCATGAACTGAACAATCTAGTAGAGTGAAATTATGTAAAAAACAGAGATTAGACACATTTTCCGGGACTGAATGACTTAATGTGTTCTTTTAAAAGAGGAATCTGAGCTTACTAAGATATAAGATGTTAAGAGGTAGTAGTAGAAGAAAAAATTAGAAGAAACAAGAATTTGTTCAAAATTAATGGATAGCAAGGGGACACAACAGACCATAATGTAACAGGCTGCTTTTCTTGGCTTAAAATTAGAAATATTTTAAATTTTGGTATGTTATGTTTCTGTCAGCCAGTTTTCCTAAAACTTATAGCTAATAACTAAAATTTTACTAAAATCATATGTGGAAACCACTGCATTCAGGTTATTCTCATTTTTAGTAGAAGTTTTTAAAAACAGACTATGTTTTAGGGGTTTTAAATCTTCCTTTAAGTGTTGGAAATGTAGCATCTGGGCCCCTGAGGAGGCATCATGATACAGTGAGAAGAGTGCTGGATTTGGAGTCAGAAGACAGTTGGTTCAAATCCTAATAGTGCCACTGGATCACCCCTGACCAAACCCAGATAAATCACCTGGCCTCATAGTAAAAAGCAAAGGACATTTACTTAAAGCAAAATAGAAGTTAAATAACAAAGGCTTAAAACAAATAGCAAATGTCCATTTCTTAAGGCTAAACACTTTGCAACTGTTTCCTGGGGAGTGCTACCGGTTTTGGCTCCCGTTTGTTTGAACACTTGTCTTCGCAACTCACTGAGAGCAAAGTGCAAGTCACTTATAGCCGAGTGCTAGATTAGCATCTCCAGCAGCAGTATTGGGTTACTGGGGATTCTCAGCACTAGATCCATACAAACATAGAAAAAAATTCAGGCAGTCCTGAGAGTGCTATTTCTCTCCAAACCAAGTAAATGAACATTGGGAATGTGGGTCACCCCGAGAGTTTTGTTTCTTAGCACAGCACTGCTAGTTTCTTTCAATGTTATTTCATTTTTTTCAATGAACAAAAACTTAACCTTTTCTCCCAGCTGCCCCACCCACCCACCCATCCCAAATTGAAAAAGGAAACCACTTGTTACAAATTTGCATAATAGGCAAGTAAAACAAATTCCTGATTGGCTTTGTCCAATGTATGTATGTATGTATGTATGTATGCATGCATGCATGTATGCACTGTGTATATGTGTATGTGTGTAACTGAACACAGATACACACGTGTCTGTGTGTATATTGTGTGTATACGTGTATGTATGTGCATACATACATATATACATATACATACACATACACACACACACACATACACTTCTGCATTCTGAGCCTGTCATCTCTCCCTCAGGGAGGGGGTAGCATGCTTCATCAATTGTCCTCTGAAATCATGGTCAAAATTGGTCAAATTCTTTGTCTTTTCTATACTGTTGCTATTATATAAATTGTTTTCCTGTTTCTGCTCACTTCAATCAGCATCAGGTCAAACAAGTCTTACCAGGTTACTCTGCAACTGTCCCCATCATCAGTTCTTATAACGCAATAGGATTCCATCATACATACACATGCATACATATGTACATATATGACATATATTCATATATTCATATTCAGCCATTACCCAATTGATTGACACCCTCTCAATTTCCACTTGGATGCTGCCATGAAAATTGTTGCTGTAAATAGTTTTGTACATATGGATCCCTTTCTTCATGCTTTCATCTCCTTGGTGTATAGACATAGCAATACCATCCACAACACATATTGAAGGTGTATAGTCAAGGGCACCAATATAAAGATGCTGGCATAGGATATGGCAGGCTTTGTAAAGAACATTGTTGTTTCCCAGCGTAGGAACTGGGAGAACCAGATGTTAGGGCTAGGTCCTGGCCATTATTCTCTGTCTGTCTGGTTCTCTTTTCTCTGTTACCTAACTTGGGTTTTATCCCACACAAGATTCCACCTTTCAAAACGAATATCATGACAACTGGTAATATAGTCTTCTGTGTGCTAAATGTAGCATGCATAAAGAAGATGGGAAAGGAAGGGGAAGGGAATAAGCATTTATATAGTGCCTACTACGTGCCAGACTAAGTGCTTTTTACAAATATTGTTTCATTGATCCACATAACAACCCGGGGTAAGTGCTATTATTATCCCTGTTTTATGGTTAAGGAGACTGAGGCAAACAGAGATTAAGTGACTTGCCCAGGGTCACACAGCTAGTAAGTATCTAGACTAGATTTGAACTCAGGTCTTCCCCTGACTCCAGGTGCCTTGTACACTGTGCCATCAGCTTCCTCTGGCTATTTCAGAAAGGGTGGATACTCTCCACATAAGTCAATACGTTTATTTTTTTTTTGATAAACACAGATAAAATACTGTAGACTTATAGCCATAACGTTAGCAAATTAACAATACATTTATTTTATGTGCTTCATATTTTCAATTATAGTATAACAAGGAGCCGTACTATAATTTACCCAACAAAGTGGTTGCCTAGCCTCTGTCTGAAGACCTCCAAGGAGATGGAACTTAGTCCACTTTTAGACATCTTAAATTTTTAGGAAGTTTGCTCTGATATTAAGTCTAAATTTGCTTCTTTGCAATTTTGATCCATTCATTGAATCAATCATTTAATTGACATCAATTCATCGATTAGTCAACATGCATTTATTATATGCCAATTATGCGCCAGCCACCTTGCCAGACACCCAGTGCTCCCTGTTCTGCACTCTAGGATCAAACCTAACAAATCCAACCCCTCTTTCATATGATAATCCTCTTTTAAACACCTGAAAAGAGCTACTACATCTCTTCTGAGTCTTCTCTCCACACTATTTCCTTTTCTCCATGCTTAGTTCCTTCAATCAATCTTTTTGTGACAAGGACTCAACAGCCTTCACCATCATGGTTGCTTTTCTCTGGATGCTTTCCAGTTTATCAATGTCCTTCTAAAACTGTGGTGCCCAGAACCGAACTGGTATGACCCCATTTGGGTTATGCTAGATGGTTGTTGATTTCCCTGCTAACTCTCAAGATGAGGTCTGATGAGGGTAGAGCAGAAATAGAATGGTTACCCTCCCTATTCCTGGAAGCTATGCAGTCCAATGTAGTTCAAAATCACATTGGCTTTTTTTGTCTGTCACACTACTGATTCATATAAAGCTTGTAATTGATTAAAACCTCAAGATCTTTTGCGAAACAAATGCTATCTATCCATGCCTCTCCCATACTGTACTTTTGAATTTTTTTGCACCGAAGTATGACTCTATATTTCTCTCTATTGAGTGTCATCATATTAGATTCAATACAATGTTCCAGCCTGTCAGATATTTTTGATTTTTGAATCTGACACAGCTACACCTCCCAGCTTATTATCCTATACAAATTTAATGAGCACTATCCAAATCTTTGATAAAAGTGTTAAACAGCACAGGGTCAATCACAGATCCTGGAGGTATTCCACTTGAGACTTCCTCCCACATAGACATTGAACCATTGATAATCACTCTACATCAGACTATTTAACCAGTTCTGATTTTTTTCAATTGTATTATTATCTAGTCCACATTGCTCCCTACATTATAGATGTCAAACTCATGGAGGCCAGCAAAACTTCTGAGTGAGGCCCAAACAAAAATGTAATTGGGAAATGTTTAACAAAATAAATAAATACAGTATAACATAGAAAATGTTAATTTGTGGTTTTCTAAGGCAATATGCTTCAGCAGAAATCCATTTCTATTTTTTTGACACCATTCGTTCTACACAGCAACGATACGAGATAATTTATTAAAATTTCTGCTAAAATCTAGGTAAATAATATCAAGAGTAATCCATTCATGTACAAATGTATAATAACCCTGCCAAATAAAGTTAGTCTGGCATTACTTGTTCTGGATGAATCATGCTAGCTCTTTGTAATTACTACTTTCCTACAAACATGCCTATGTGTCTCCATGTCTCCCCCATTTTCAAAAAGTCCTCACTTGAACCATCTATTCTTTCTAGCCTTTCCTGGCGAAACTCCTTAGAAGGCCACCTACAAAAGGTGCCCCCACTACTTTTCTTCTTACTCTCTCCCTAACTCTTTGTACTTGTGCTTCCAACCTCATCATTCAACCAACGCTGCTCTCTCCAAAGTTACTGATATCTTAATGGCCAAAACTGAAGGCCTTTTTTCAGTCTTCATCCTTCTTAATTTTTACATATGCTTCGATACTGTTGATCACTCTTCTTCTTGATACTTTCTTCTCTCTAGGTTTTTGGGTCACAATCTCTCCTGATTCCTTTCCTACCTGTCTAATCACTCCTTCGTTAATTTCCTTTGCTGGAACTCTGTCCAGGTCACTCCTGCCAAGCATGGGGGTCCCCCAAGGCTCTGTCCTGTGTCATGTTTTCTTTACCCTTTTCTCTCTATATACTATTATGCTTGGTGACTTTGTCAGCTCCCATTGTTTCAATTATCATCTCAATGTAGATGATTCTCAGGTCTGCTTATCAAGCTCTACTGACCTCTATTCTTGTGTCTTCAGTTTCCTATAGAATATCTTGAACTGGGTGATCTGTAGACATTTTAAACTCTACCCTGCTCCCCCAACCCTCTCTTCTTCCTATCTTCTATATTATATTAAGGGTACCATTATCTTCCCAGTCTACGCTCTCTCTCTCTCTCTCTCTCACACACACACACACACACACACACACACACACACACATCTCCCTCCATAGTCATTCGGTTGCCAAGTCCTGTCATTTCTGCATTTGTTACATTGCTTTTATATGAGCCCTTCTCTCTTCTGACACTACCACCCTTATCACCTCGTACATGGACTACTGCCCCAACCTTCTGATTTATCTCTCTGCTTCAAGTCTTCTCTCCAGTTCATCTTCCACTCAGCTGTAAAATTGATCTTTCTAAAGCAGAAGTCTTACCATGTCATCCATCCATTCAGTCAACTCCAATGGTCCCCTATTACCTCATCAAATACAAGACCCTCAATTTGGCTTTCGAAGGCCTTCATAAACTGGCTGCTTCCTACCTTTCCAATCTTCTTATATATTATTTTCTTCCATACACTCTGAGATCCAATGACAATAGTCTTCTTGCTCTTTCTTGAGTAGACACTATATCTACCAATTCTACGCATTTTTCCTGGCTATCTCCCATGCTTGGAACTCTCTTACTCTTCCTCTCTCTTCCTGGTTTTGCTGGCTTCTTTCGAATCTCAGCTAACATCCAAATTTCTGCAAGAATTCTTTCCTAATCTCCCTTAATCTTATATAAATACATATGTATACCTATATATATTCACACATACATATATATTTAATAAATGCTTTTTAACTGATATTTACCAAGAGATTTACCATCTCTTTAATGAGCCATTCTAGAATCTTCCCAGGAATCAAAGGAATTGTATTCCTAGAAATACAATTGGCAGACTGTTCTCTTTTCTGAAAATCGCAACATTTATTCTCCAATTTTGTGTTATCTCTCCATTTTCCATGATCTTTCACATATCAATGACAGAGGCTCAGCTCTCACATCTGCCAGTTCTTTGGGGACCCAAAGATTCATTTCATCTTGGCCAACTGACTTGAATTTATCAAGGCTACTCAGATGTTCTCTTGCAATCTTTTTATCTTCAGAATCAACTCCCTGGTTGTCATTTTTGTTCTATTGTTAAAGGCATTCCTTTATGTAGAGAAAACAGAAACAAAACTCTCTATTGACAGTTCTCATCACTCCATCCCCTCCTCACCTTTTAGGCTTCCTTTGGTGAGTTGTCTTCCCCTTCCCCTTAGATTGTAAGCTTCTTTAGGTTAAGGATCGTCTTTCTTTTTCATGCTGGTATTCTCAGAGTTAAGAACAGTACTTGGCGCTAGTAGGCACTTAATAAAAGTTTATTCACTGACTGATAGATCATCTACTCTAATTATTCTTTCTTTGATACTTCTTTTTCTCCTAATTTAACTTTTTTTTAATCCCTTTTTGTTATCCTTACCTTCACTTGCTAGCCTCAGCTCATTAGAGTGTCCTCTCATAGTCTTTCTGTTAACCCAGCTTTGATTTCCATCTCCCATACATTTCTCTTAAAAAATATAAGATGTTTGGTTCTGACTCCCCTTTTTACTTCTTCACTGGAATAGTTTTCTTTCGTGTCTTCAGAATTTCATTCTTGAGCAAGTCCCATTTCTACTGAGCTGACTTCACCTGAAGCATCTTAGTTATCGGATACTATCTCCTTTGAACTCCCTGAAATCTACTTTCCTCAAACTTCAGGTCAGGTTATGTCCATATTTTCTCTTTGTCTCTATTACAAATTCTAGGAGGGAACGGTCACATCCCCCAAGATTCCCATCATTTGTACCTCAGTCCCTCTCTGTTAGGGTCAATCAGATCTACAATAGAATTTCCCTTCATTGGTTCTTTTACCTACTGAAGGATGAAATTACCACTAAGGCAAGTTTAACAGTTATTAGCTGCAAATCTGGCCTCAAACACATGATACTTACTAGCTGTATGAACCCCAGGCAAGTCACTTAACCCGGAATGCCTCACCAAAAAAAAAAAAGTTATTAGCTGCTTTGCTTTTGGTAGACAGACACTTCCAGATTTCTGGGCAACTGAAATCCCCCATCGCTGTTATATTATGCCAGAGTTGGAATTTGTTTTGCAAACTCCTTATCAATTTCTTCTTTCTGTCCAAAGATAAAATCACTTGTGTTTCTTCCATTGACCTTCAATCAGATTCTCTCATGTGCCACCCTCTCCTCCACCTCTGTGTTGCTCCTGAATTTCCTTATATAACATTGTATCTTTGTGTTTTTTTTTTCGAGGCAATCAGGATTAAGTGACTTGCCTGGGGTCACATAGCTAGTAAGCTTCCAAGGTCAAATTTCAACTCAGGTCTTCCTGACCAGGGCTGGTGCCATATCCACTGTGCCACCTAGCCACCTTCATGACATAATATCTTAAGATCTAATGCTAACTTCCCCTCCCTCCACTTTTTTGATCCTTTTTCTTTTGAATAAAGTATATCCAACCAGAGCCACAGTCCAGTCATGGGTTTCATTCCACCAAGTCTTCCCGTATTGAGGTCAAATTCTGTCTCCTCCCCCCATCTTTCATTATGTCCTCTAGTTCCTCATGCTTATTGCCTAAACTTTGGATATTTGTGTATAGACACTTGAGGCCATGGGTGTTACTACTGGCTCCTTTCTTGGATTTTGTCTCTTGTGAATTTCTGGGTTAATGCTTATGCATTTGGCTTCTCTCTGTTGTATCTAACTTGGGGACCTCTAGGCAATCTGGAGGCCATCTCCAGTCATCCTGATCTGTATCTTGCCACTGGACCCAGATGGTTCTGGAGGAGAGTGTGAGGCTAGTAACTTTGCCCTCTCTCACTTAAATCCAATTCACTTGCAAGTCATGACATCACTTTCCTGATGCTGTGGTCCTTTTTTGAGAACAAAGGACAAACAATAACAATACAGGCAGTCTTGTCTCTCCCTTATCTTTATTAGTTTAATACCCATTTAGATTGCAAGATACTTGGAAAATACATTCTCATCAGCTTTTTAAGGTGAAGTAGGCTGTTGTCACCGATTTCGATAGGTCTTGAGGGGTTCTCTAGCATATCTTGGATAAATTCCCCAGGAAGAAAATATCTCTTTCTTGTTATTATAGCTGCCTCAGTAGCCCTGAGAAGAGAATCACCAGCTACTCTCCTCTTCTTCCTCTATCCTACATCCAGATCTTTCTCTTTTTTAAAGAGGAAACTGAAGTCTAAAGAGGGTAAATGATTTGCCCAAGGTCGAGCACGCAACAATGGCAGAGCCAGGATTCAAACCCAAAGCTTCTGATTTACTTTCCAATGTACCTTATTTTCTCTTCAATTCATTGATTCTCACCTTCTGGAGGAAGCCTTCCCCAACTCCTCTTAATTCCAGTACCTTTTCTCTTTTTAATTATTTTTCTATTTATCCTGTATACAGCCTGTTTTGTAGATAATTGTTTGCATGTTGTCTTCCCCCTTTAGATTGTGAACTCCTGGAGGGCAGGAACTGTCTTTTGCCTCTTTTTGTATCCCCAGTGCTTAGCCCATATAGACACTTACTAAATGTTGACTGAGTGACGAATAAAAAGAGCCATTTTTCCCCATTGGACTGGTCTGGAGATGAAATGTTGAAAAACAGTTGCTGTAAGAGAAAATACTGAAATGAAAGAGAATTCAGAGGAACAAAAAAAAAAAGGAAAAACTAAAGTTTATGGGTTTTTTCCCTCCAGTATATATAAAAGAGGACAGAAATCTATAACAATGATGGAAAGGACAGAATCTTTTCTGCTACAGAATGTAATGGGAAGTTCATGTGAAAACCTCCCTCTCCCTCTCCCACTGTTGCATGCCAGGAGAAGAAAGAGTTGTTTAACAGGTAGCAGCATGGGGAAAGTAAGCTTCCTAATGAAGCTGATACAGGAGATATTTTCCCCAATGAGCAGCTGAGGGTTCCCCTCCCAGACCTACGAATGAGATACTGAAAGGATGGAGAATGTTTTCCCCTGCCTGAACAGTTAAAGGAGCTGTTGCTCTGTCTCCCTTTTGGAAACCATATTTTTTCCTGCCAATTGGCTGAGGGAACAGTTATTGCCCTTCCCTGGAGAGAAATGGAGCTCCAGGGTGCTCAGTGAGGGTTTTTTTGGCCAGGAGGAGAAGGAACCAGCAGGCAAAATTAGCTGCGCTGCTGGACAAGAAGCCCTGGGGAACGAGAGCCTGTTAGGATTAGTTAGATTGCTGACGTAGAACTGATGTTGACTGTACTGAAGGGACAGGATCCTCAGAGAGGAACAAGCTGAGGGACTCCAGAGACAAGTAGGCAAGCACATCCAAGTGCTAGATTGTGAACAAGTGGGCTTCGACTAAGTTTTGGGCAGAGAAGACACTAAGACTTGGAGGTAGGAGAACTCCCTGAAGAAGAAGGGGTTGTAAACATTCTCTTGTGGTTATTACTTAGTTTTTTAATAAACCCGTTCTTTGTTAAGGTTGGGTTAGCCTGGCTGCTTCCAGAGAGGCAGAAGGGAGCAATAGCTTGGAGAGTGGGGTCCTACGAGAAATAGGAGCCAAATTTCTCATGTTCCCAGCGGTTACCCAAGATGGGGGCTAAGTATTATAGACTGCTATTGTTGAGACGTCCCAAAGATTGAATTTGGTCATTATGTGCCCAGAGCTGAGATCCTGAACCATAAATTACAAGGACTGAGGCAGATGAAAAAGAGTGCAACACGTGATTTCAATCGAGCTCCATCTCATGTACTGGATATGACTCCAGCCAAGCTTTTGTCGTAGTTTCTTTAAATCAAGGTAAAATGATCCACCTTCTTTAGCTATTGTGAAGAATGGGAAAAATGCTTCTGAGGTACCGTGAAGTAGTCGCAAGAAACGTGCCCTATGACTACCAAGTGGCACTATTATTACTGAACCCTGTGCAGCCGGTTGGAATGAGTCATCTCTTGCTTGGGACAAAGAAGCTCAGGTAATTGCAAATATTGTACACTGAATAGACAGAGTCAAAAAGAAGCAATCATTGTGCTGTTGGGAAAGAAGGAAGGTCCATTTAAAAAAAAGCGAACCAGGTAAAGGAGCTTTAAGGAAAGTCCAGGAGGAAGGAACTTGTCTTCTAAGTCTCAAGACTACGCATCTTTTCACAGATTCAGTTGCTAACCTAGCCTTTGATTGTCTGGCACAGACATACAAAGCTTTCCTAGCTTTTTTTTTTTTTTTTAAAACGAAAAAGCTGTACTTAACCAACAAAAATCCTTGGCCTTCCAATAACTGTTAATAACATCAGGCTCTCGAAAGGGGTGTTTGGGGGGCTGCTTTTAAATAGCAAAGCATCAGGCACGGTGGGCTTGCTTTCTCTCTAATCACCAGGGCTAGGAAGCCGAAGGGCAGACCCTGGGACACGGGATCCAGGCAGGAGCTTTTTTTTTTTTCCCTCCTTTCCCCCAATAGATCCCGGAACATTCCGAGTGGGAGGGAGGAGGTGTGGACAAGCTGGGGGCGCGGCTGCCGGGCTTGCGCCCCTCCCCCGGAAAAGGCCAGGGGGTGGGTGGCCAGGAGGGCTCCGGCGCTAGACGGGAGACGTCAGGGGGCGGTGACTGGTCCCAGCCCTGGGTCCGGCTCCGCCGCAGCTCAGCCCCAGCTGGAGCGCCGGCCCGGCTCCCGGGCGCGGTGCTGGAGGAGGAGGAGCGGGAGGGGGCGGCGTGCCGGGGGCGCGCCTCGTGGCCGTGCTCGCTCCCTCTGGGTCTCCCTCCCTCCTTTCCCCTTCCCTCCCTCCCTCGCCTGCGCTACGGGCCGCAGGAGAAGGAGGCGGCGGCGGCGGCGGCAGCTCGGGATCAGACATGGCGGCGGATCTGAACCTGGAGTGGATCTGCTCTTTGCCCCCGACCTGGACTTACGGGATCACCAAAGGCGGCCGCGTGTTTTTCATCAAGTAAAAAGCCCGGGAGGGCGGGAGGAGGCGGAGGGGAGAGGGTGGGCATAGGAGGGGAAGGGGGGGCGACTGGAGGGGAAGAGGAGGCAGGGAGAGGAGGGGGGAGACAGGAGAACGAGCGCCCCCACCCCCCCGCAGGGAGCGCCCCTCCCCTCCCCCCTACTGCCCCCCTCACTTTCCCGTCTGTCTTCCTTCCTGCAGCGAGGAGGCGAAGAGCACCACCTGGCTGCACCCCGTCACGGGAGAGGCCGTGGTCACCGGGCATCGGAGGCAGAGCCCAGGTAACCGCTCAGTCCTGACCCCCACTTCCTCAGACCAGGCTGTGTGTGCGTGCGTGTGCATATGCATATAGCTCTCCTCTTCCCGTCCCGCGCCTCCTAGGAAACTGTACCCCTGTCTCTTAGCCGTCCCCGCCCGGGGCTTGTTAAGCCACCTGCACAGTAGCTGCAGCCACTCCCCCACGAGGAGGCGAGGTCTGGTGAGAGCCCCCACCCCTATACAGTTAGAGGGGTAATCCAGGAGGTGCCCCGAACTTGGTGCGTGGTCCTCTTGGCTTAGCGCCACCCGATTATGTGTCTATTCTTAGGATCTGAAACCCCTTAAGCATCGCCACCCTCCTCTCCAACACACACATTTTCTTTCTGTCTCTTGTCTGTCTCTGTTTCTGTCTCTCTCTCTGTCTCTTTCTCTGTCTCACACACACCTCTTCTAACTGCTGCCCCCTATCCTCTTGTCAGTGCTCAGAAATGATATCCTTCTTTAGAGCTTACCCTATCTCTGCCTGGACCCCTGTCTCCCACACCCCCGTGGTGCTCAGCATCCTTCAGGGAGCCCTAATAGTTCAGAAGCCCCACTTAACCTAGAACCTTGACCCTGCGTCTTGCAGGCAAGTACCCATACTCATTGAGTCCACTGTCTTCTCACTCGTTCTCAGACCAACATTTTATCAAGTGCTGTCTGTGCCCCTTAACCGAGGTAATGAGTTCGTACTCCTTGCTTCCCATGCTGTTGTCATGCCATCTGCTCTTTAAAGGTGGGATTTATGCATAGGTGGTTGCAGATAAGAGGAGGAGGAGAGGAATTGGGGGAAGTTGTGCTTTTTTCTGCGACAGAATAGCTGAAAAAAGCTTGCCCATTTCTCTCCTACCTCTGCTGTTGCCTCCTCCTCCTCCCGGGTGTGAGCCTCTGGAGCTGGAGGAGGATATTTGCAAGCTGCAGATGCTGGAGATCTAGATTGAAATTCCCCAGCAGTGGCAATGAGGTAGCAGATATTCCCCTGGAGACTCGGCAGTGCAAGTGGGCAAGTGTCTGCTTTGGGAGGGGGTGGGGGGCTCGGAGAGGGAGCTCAGGGATATATGTCCATGGCAGTGGTTTGTTTAAATACTGAGTGTAAGTTGAATGGGAGAACTGTAGCAAAAATGCTGCTTCAGCTTTCCTTTGTCATTCTTTGTTTACATTAGTGAAACTTGTTTGTCTTAGAAAATGTTGCATGTTTTCTTTCTGGCTCCATCATAAGAGAGTTCCAAAAGCGTGAACAGTATGTGCTGTAGGTGGGAGACAATTTAGTTTGCATTCCTCCTTCTCTAGTTTTTTATTAGTTCTCATTATTTGAAATAAATTGTCACCAAGAAGAACGTTTAAGAAATGTGATAGTGTTCAGTTTAGTGACTAATATCTCTAAATTTGCAGAAAGATGGAGGAGGAAGAGAGTGGGGGAAAGGGAAAGTTAGTAACAGGCATGATAGGGTTGAATATTTAAGGTTTTCTGACTAATACACTTAAGACCCTGCTGGCCTATGACTTTAGTGTGTCTTGTCCTTGTCTTTCAGTGCTCACGTATCAGTTCATTTTGGATATTAATAAATTCATTTAATAAAACACAATATGGTATGATATTTAAAGAAGCACCAAAATAAGGTGGAATTACCTCTTCGGATGCTTGTTTCTATTATTCTGTTGAATTCAGCAGGTATTTGTTGAGCACTCACTGTGTGTCAGGTGATGGGAAGGTCAAGACAAAGGCAAAACCAGACCCTGACCTCAAGAGGGTTTACATTTTATTGAGTGGGAAGCAGTGTGTATGTGGAAGTCAATTCGAAAATACATTAAAGGTATATACAGACTGATTTTGTGGTGTCTGTGGGGAAGGTGTGCTAAAACAAGGAGAAATTAGGAAAGACTTTTTTTGTGGAAGGCTAAACTTAGCTAAGAAGATAAGGATTGTAAAAGGTAGTGGTAAGGAAGAAAAGTAAATTTGGCATGGAGGGAGGTCTCCACAAAGTAGTAGTTGAAATGCTGTGTACAGGGAACTATAAATTGGAACAGAGTGTGTGTGAGGGACAGAGACTCATAATCATGCTTTAAAGATTATGTGTGGTCCCCCCCTTGTTGTATCTATCCAGTAGATCTGATAACATCCGTATATAGAGAAAAATATGTATCTCATGTCATTTTCTTTTCCTCTACTGGCTTTAGACTTAGGTCAGTCTGTTATGTCATGAAGGGATTAAAATTAAAACTCAACCAGTTGTTAATAACAAATAGCATGTAATACATACATAATGTTACCATAGTTTGCCTGAATATGTTAAGTTATATTAGTATTGTCTACATCTCTGGAAAAGTCAAAAACAGGAAGTATATGCTTTAAAATTTATATAGTGTCAGATTTCTTTATCTTTAAATATAGTACTCAAAAAGTTCTCCCGTTTATTTAAAATAGCACTTAAATAAGAAAAGTAGAGATTAATATACTCAAGGAAAGTGGCATGTAGGATTTGATGGGGAACCTTTTTTCTTTTTTGTTTATGTTTTTTGTTGTTGTTTTTTTTTTTTTTGGAAGGGGGAAGGCAGGGCAATTGGGGTTAAGTGACTTGCCCAAGGTCACACAGCTAGTAAGTGTGTCAAGTGTCTGAGGCCAGATTTGAACTCAGGTCTTTCTGACTCCCAAGGCCAGTGCTCTACCTTCTTCTAAACCATTTTAAAAAATATATCTAAGTCTAGTGGTATTTAGGTGAGTCCCTTCTCTGTCATCCTCCTTCATACTTAAATTTAAAAGCATAATTAGTTCAGGTAATTAACTTTGATCCCTTGGCTAGTCTTCTAGTTGAATGAAGTAGACGCAATATCTTGTTTAAACTACTAAATTAATAGCCAAATTGGAGCCTGATTATATACATACAGTCTGTTGTGTGTCTGATGATGGGACTGTGTTGTCATAAGAGGCCCAGCCTAGTTAAGTTCGAAGAAACTAGTTACCAGAAGTTTGGCCATCAGGTAATGAATACTCTTGGCCACGGTAGCTCATGGAGTACAAACTACAAAGACAAGCATGGGTTGTGATCAGAATCATTGCACTTAATGGATGAAACCCAAAGTCTTGAAGTATTGAAAAACAGCCAAATAATAACAAGAATGTTCCCCTTCATTATCAATTAAACATTTTCCCAGTTTAGAAATTCATTTAACAAGTAAGAATAGGTGATCATGAAAATGAATATTGACCTGGATTTTTTTTTTTCTAACTGAAATTACATTAATTTTGTATATGTGTTTTAGATTTGCCTACTGGTTGGGAAGAAGCATATACTTTTGAAGGAGCAAGATATTATATAAAGTAAGTTGTTTATGTTCTGACACTTAATGGTGATGTTTTGATTATTGTCATCAATGTATTTTATTGTATGTTTAGATTTACAAAAAAAAAATAGTATTTTTAGTTCATCCTATGTCATATATTCTATTGGAATTTGAACAAAGGTGTTCTTTAAAATTACCTGATTAGTATCTTATTGATTTGGAAATGTGGCAGTTCATGTGTTCTTTTCAGCACCAGATAGAAAAAAATGTGAATATTTCATTCATCTGAAGTATAAACTATTGCATTTATCACTTTTTGGTGTTTGTTCTTTGGTTCTGTTGATAATCATTGAGGGCACAAATAATGCGTGCACGTGCCCCGCCTCCCCCATATTTTGTGTTGGTTTTTTTTTTTTTAATTAATGCAAAAGTGATGGATTTGAATTTATTTCCCAGGCTTCTTAAGAAGGTAATGATGAGCAATGAACAGTTTCAGTAAGGGGGTCAAAAAGGTAGAATGGGGGGCAGCATGGTATATTTCGGTAGTGTCAAGCTCATAGAAAAGGGCCTTCAAAAACCACATAATATTATTTTTTCGGTCTGTTATATCTTGATTTATTTTGTTAAATATTTTCCAGTTACATTTGAATCTCTTTCCTTTGTACTCTGTTGTGATGGATAAAGGGCCAGCCTCTGATTCTGAAATGACCTGTGTTCAAGTTCTTTCTCTGACATATACTAGCTGTTTGACCTTGGGCAAGTTACTTAATCATCAAGCCTTCCTTAACTTGAATTACTATAATTTAACCTCTCAAAACCCCAGGCCATTTCTGTAAGACTCTTAAATTACAGAAAAGTTGTTGATTTGTATGGTGAGGTGCAGCCCTGAGTTCCCTATTCAAAGAATCTTTGTCCTGGACTAAAAAACCCCTCAAAACCCAGTGAAAGGGGCAGCTAGGTGGCACAGTGAGTAGAGCACCGGCCCTGGAGTCAGGAGGACCTGAGTTCAAATCCAACCTCAGACACTTAACACACTTATTAGCTTTGTGACTTTGGGCAAGTCACTTAAACCCAATTGCCTTACCTTCCCCCTCAAAAAAAAAAAAACAAAAACCAAAACCCAGTGAAAGGGATCATCTGGATATTTCACAAAATTGGATGATTGAGAATTGTTTGCTTTTTTGTCAAGTTTTATGTTTTATTTGTTTAAATAAGAGGATAAGATTCGGAAAAAAGGGTTTGTAGTCTTGCCATTAAAACCGATTTGTCCAAATATAAGTATTCTTTCCCTTAATCTTTCATCAATTTAGTAATTGTTGGGATGACTACAATACTTGAACTCTGGGGTTTGTTTGTTTTTTTTAATTCAGAGCCCATCTTAACTATAGTGTCCTCATTTTAAGTTGACTCCCATAAGCAGATCTTGTTGAGAATTTTCCAATTAGCTATGTAACTTTACTATCATAGTTTCATGAACTTTATTCTTGTTATATCATAACTTGGCATATATGGAGAACTTTTATTACTTTTAAGTGTCTTTGAACTTTTCAGAACATAATTATATATAGGTGTCAGATGGCATCTATTGTGTGAACTATTAAGAACACTTGCTTTTGTTGGAGTGGGTTGGAGTGGGATGAAAGATGAAATAAGGTAGAAAGCAGTTTGATAAGTTGGTCATGCTCTGGAATTTTCTCTCCTTTCACAAATTCGAGGAAATAGTATTATAAATGAATTCATGGTGGGGGAAGTTATACTATATATCATCATTATTGACACAAGAAGTAGTACTAGTAAAGGAGTGCACAGTTTCTCTGTTGTTTCCTAATGCTGGTTTCAGGTAATGTTTAAAACGAGCGTGTTGGCATGGAAAGGGATGCTGAATTTCTTTTGTATACTATTTTTCAATGAGCGTTTTAGAATACATTATTTTCCAGGAGAAGTTTAAGTGGTAGAAACCACTGTATTTTGGATAAGATCATAGATTTGGTCCTGGAAGGAACCCCAGATGCATCTAGTTCATCTGTTTCATTTTATGAATGAAGAAGCTGAGAGCAGCCAGGGAGGTGGCATAATTTGCTCACACAGGTAGGTAGTAATTGGCAAGGCCAGGATTCAGACTTGGGTTCTCTCGTTCCATATAGGAAGAAAAGAATAAAACAAGCATTTATGAAGCACCTACTATGTTCCAGGCACCGTACAAATATTATCTCCTTTGATCCTCAGAACAACTTGAAAAAATTGTACTGTTTCTTATATACTATTATTATCCCTACTTTGTAGTTGAGAAAAATGAAGGAGTCTGATAAATTTAAGTGATAGCTAGTAAGTCTCTGAGGCTGGAGTTGAACTCAGGTTCACCTACCTGAAATTTTAAAGAATGGTAGTTATACTAGAACACCCAACATATTATTTTAATGTTTTTAAACATTATAAAATATAACATTATAAAATATAATGCAATTATTATATTTAGAAAATTGTAATATTTTAAATTGACAGTTTACTCTCTGAAGCCCTTTGAAGAGATGCATTTTGGTATAGTAGAAAGAGGAATCGGTCAAGGCCCAAATTAAAATCTTGGCCTGTGATGCTTGCTGTATTGCCATAGGCAAGTCATTTCTCTTTTTTGAGGCTGTATTTCATCCGCAAAATGGTAATGATAATATCTGCAGTATCAGCTTCATAATATTATTTCTGAATTCAGATAAGATGTTGTGTGTAAGATGTTTTCGAAAGCTTAAAGTATTCTTTGAAGGGTCAGTTGTGTTTTGTTTTTTAATTTCTGGACTGTGTCTCAAAAATACAGAAATCATAGGCTGCTATTGGTCTAGTTCTAACAAGGGCTAGTAAGAATGTATTGCTGAAGTCTTGCAAATCCAATCAGATGAGCTCTAAAAATTTTGAAAGGGAAGGGGAAAAAAACCATCATATCCCAAGTTAGAAGAATTGTACAGTGTAGAATAGCTATAGAGGCACCTAGGCACAAGTGAAAAAAATCCAAAAGGCGACCAGTAAGATGACTGTGGCTTTCGATACACAAGCATGAGCAACCAACAAGATAAACCAGAGACACAGAAAGGGGGAGGCACATTTAAGGACCAGGACTGCTACTTGGGGTAGTTGACAGATAGTAGAGAAAAAGCAGAGATGCTTCTGAAGGAGGAGAGATCCAAAAGATGTCATTAGAGAAATATATGTTGAAAAGAAATTCTGTTCATGGAGTGAGAAAGTGGGATAACTGGACAGCTTGGACACTCCATTGTTATCCTACAATGTCAGGAGAACATTAAAATGGCCCTCAGCATATTCAATGGGGGCCTGAACTGTTAACAAGCCTATGGCAGGAGTTGATCTAGAGTCATCATACCAGCAGGGCAAGCTGGAATGATTTGTAGTCTGCCTTGTTGGAGGGAATACCCATATTGATCATTCATGGAATATTGGAGAATTTTTCTCTGCTAAAGAGAATGTTCTTGGATTTAGAAGTGAGAAAATAACAGTGGCTAATGGGAAGTTGATACTCAAACTGAGGAAGCATAAGGTGTCCTTGATAAATTCAGGTCACTAGACCTCAGTTATCTATATCTGAGGGTACTGAAGGAACTGGTAGATTTGACTACCAAGCCACTGTACCTGATCTTTGAAAAACGTAAAGGTTTGAGAGTATTGGAAAAGGATAGATGCTCTGATTTTTTTTTTTAAAGGGGAGAAAATGGCATAAGTCAGTGAGCTTAACTTCAATTTCTGGTAAACTTCTGGAATGTATGGATAGTCAGTGAACCTTGAGAAAAGGAACTAGTGATTCAGTCTGAATTAAGTTCCAGGCACAGTGGCCACCAAAAGCCAGCCTGGCTTCCTGAAGAAAAATCATGCCATCCTAAATTTATTTACTTTTTTTTTTGACAGGGCTACTAGATGGGTAGCTAAGGGACATAAGGATATCATCACTTAGATTTATGTAATGCTTCAAAGTTTGTGAAATGCTTTCTATATGTTACCTCACTTGATGCTCAAAGTAACTTTGTGAGGGTACTGTCCTCATTTTACAAATGAGACTGAGGATCACTGATTAAATCCCTTACCCCAGGATCACACAGGGCTCTTTCTGTGGTGCCATGTTGACTCTTGATGTGCTCTAGAATTCAGGGGTGTGGAACCTGCGGGCTCTAGGTCCTCAAGTGCAGCCCTTTGACTGAATCCAAACTTCACAGAACAAATCCTTTTATTAAGGGGACCTAGAGGGCCACATTTAGCTGTGAGGCTGCATGTTCCCCACCCCTGACCTAGATGAAGTTTTCTCAAATGGATTTGTGATTTCATCAATTGAAGACTTCCCCCCAGTGGTGCAGATTACAATCCTGTCAGTACCTGCCCATTTTGTGTATTATTCTTTCAAAACACAGGGTGTTCATTCACCTTGCTGGAAGCCCTCTTTGCTTTCTCTCAGCATTTCTGGGTACCAGTAGAGCACTCCGTCTCCTTGTCATCCCTTTTTCTTGCTATATGATTAGTCCATCTTCTCTCATACAATTCCTTGATGACATTTTATTCTTCAGAGTTCCACCTTAGTTACACGTTACAGCATCTTCACATGTGCCGTGCACCTGTGTAGTTTACTTGGATTTTTTGTTTTTTAGGAAAGATTTGTGTTACTCTTATGGATAAGAAATATGGGCTTAATGTTAGTTCAGTTAGGTGGATTTGACAGTAGTTGAATTCTCAGCCTGAAAAAAGGCAATAAAGGATTGATGACAAGTTTTGAAGAAGTTTAAGGTAATAATTATGGACAATCTATAACATGAGTCTTTAATTTTAAAGAGTTTCACAAAAGAAAAATTAATGCTTAAAAATTAATGCCTTTAAAGATGAATATTTAATGCTTTTTTTTCTTCTTAGATAATAATTGCATATAAAGTCTCTTAAGTCTATTCATTCCATTTTGATTTTACTATACAGTTTAGGTTCCATTTACATGAAATAGTTTCCCCTCACAATGGAGTACCATTTACTTTTAATTTCTCTGATGTGTCTTTAGAAAAGAAAATTATTATAAGAGTATTGCATCTTTTGGTGTATAGCTTTAAATATTCTGTATTGTCACTCTTGGTCATATGACTTGGCTTAAATTGTAGAAGCTAATCCATCATGTTTGAAATTAACAAAGCATTTGGAAATACTGCTTACTTATGAAAAAAGCTGCTTATTCATCCTATAATGACTGGTCATTTAATGTGTCATGATGTGTCATGCAATCTCCTTTTGTGCATCATGGCTTTGACATAGTTAACTTAGAGCACCAAAAAAATCCCCAAAGTACTCTTAGAAGTTGTGATCAACAACAGCTGGTAGAATAAGTCAGCACTGTGGAGATTATTTAATTGACCATTAATATTGATGCTTTCTTTAGCATAAAGTTAAAATTTTATAAAATGGTAATAGGGCAACATTTTGCTCTTATAAGGTTTCATCTCAGTATAACTATACTGAAAAATATAACTACAGTTTAATGTTTAGATTTCACACTACTCTGTTACTAGTTTTAAAGGTGATAAAGTGTTTTAGAAAATATTAATATGATGATAGATAACCATTTGCATTTATACAGCACTTTATACTTACTAGGAATGCCTTCAGATCTATTACTTTGGGTAATATTTAGGTATAATGAAATAATTAGTCCTTGACCTCAAAGAGTTTACAGCCTATTTGGGGGAGATAAGACACATAAATATATTAGCCACCTTGGGTTTTTTTTTTTAAGCCATGTCTAAAAGGATAGAAAGAAGGACAGGTAATAGAGAATAAGTATAAGACTATTAAAGGAATCCATAGTGAATACTAAAAAGAAGCAGTAATCACAAAACCAACATGGCTTTATCAAAACAGGTCATACCATACTAACCTGATTTCCTTTTCTAGCAGGGTTCCTACTGGAGAGAGAGAGAGAGAGAGAGAGAGAGAGAGAGAGAGCGAGCGCGCGCGCGAGAGCGAGAGAGCGTGTGTGTGTGTGTGTAAAATATAATAAGGAGCTATTATAGATATTGTTTGCCTAGATTTTAGAAAAACATTTGATAAAGACTAATGCTGTTCTTGGAGACAAGATAGGGAGCTGTGGTAGTAGAGTTAGCTTTGATTGACACCTCAGTAATAGTCATTAATGTTTTGGTGTTAGTTTTGAAAGACGTTTTTAATAATGTCCCAGTGATCTGTTTGGCCTCATACTGTTTACATTTTATCAGAGATTTACAGAAAGGTGTGTTCGGATAGATGGCGTGCTTTTCAAATTTGCTTATATGCCTGGGGGTGGGGGGCGGCAGTTAGTCATTTATATTAGATGATGGGATATAAAAAGACCTTGACAAGCTAGAATGTTGGACTACTTCCAAAGGATAATTTTAATAAATTTTAATAAAGATTAACAAAATCTTAGACTTGGTTTTAAAAAAAATCAATGTTATCAGTGCAGTTTGGGGGAGATGTGACTAGTTTACATGCAAAAGATTTGGGGATTTTAGTGGATTGTAAACCATATCAAAGACACATCCTGGCAATCAAAAGAATTAATATTGACTTAACAAATACTGCTCACAGAATGAGTATTTGTTAAGAGCTTACTGTGTGCTAGGCATTGTGTTAAGCACTGGACCTACCAAGAAAGGCAAAAACCATTATCCTTGCCCTCAAGGAACTTAGATTCTAATGGGAGAGACAGCATGTAAATAAGTACATACAAGATATATACGGAGTAAAGAAGATAATTTCAGAGGCAAGGCACTAGCATTAGGGAGACAAGGAAAGGCCTCCTGCAGAAGGTGGGTCCAAGCCAAGTCTTTGAGAAAGGCAGGGAGACTAAGAGGTGCAGGTGAGGAAGAAAGAGCATTCTAGCCATGGGCACTAGCCAGTGCAAAGACATAGAAATGGAGTTGGTGATTTTGAGGGACAGTAGGTAGGCCAGTGTAGTTGATGCATCATAAGGTACATTAAGAAAATCACTTTGGGAGCCAGTTGGAGGATGGATTGGAAGTAGGGAGAGACAATTGGAAGACCGTTGTCTAAGTGAGAGGTAAAGATCTCTACTAGGCTGGTGACTGTGTGACTGGAGAAGAGATCATAGTCCTGCTTTTCTTTGGTCATTCTATGTGTACTTATTGTCCGGGGGAAAGGACATTGACAAACTAGACATTGTCCAGAGGAAGGTGACCAAGATGGTTAGGGGAATGGAAGCTATAACATAAGAGTTATTTGAAGGATCTTGGAATGTTTAGCGTGGAGATAACTTGGGAGAGGCACAATGTCTGTTTTAAAGTATTTCAGTCAAGAAGTAGGAAGTAGGATTAGAAGGTTTAGACTTGGACTTTTTGCTCCCCCAGAATTTAGATCTACAATTAGAAGTTTGGGGTGGAAAGCATATTTAGGTTTGCATTAAGGGAAAACTTCCTAATAGAGCTAACCAGCAGTGTGACTGGGCTGTCTTTGGCAGTAATGGGCTCCCTCTCCTTTGAGGAAAGAACTGCATGGTCACTTATCAAGGACACCTTGGTCAGATACAGATCCCCCTCTGAGGTTCCTTCCAACTCTTGTGTTCTTCAGTTCTGACTGATAATGTTCGTTATTTTTGTAGCTCCGTAAGTGGCCAATAGTACTTTCTTTCCATGTACCGTAGCTAGCTAGCATTTACATAACGCTTTAAGATTTGCAAAGTGCTTTACTTATTTTATTTAACTTTCACAACAACTTTGGGAGGTAGGTGTTATTATCATCCTTATTTTATAGATGAGGAAACTGAGTCTGAGAGAGGTAAAATGACTTGCCCCAGGTGACATGGTATCTGAGGTCAAATTTGAACCCTAAATGTGTCTTCCTGAATTCCAGTGTAATGGTTCTATCCATTGTACCACTTGGTAGGCACTCAACGTACAATGAATGTAGGTACAAATGTATAGATAGATAGATAGATAGATAGATAGATAGATAGATAGATAGATAGATAGATAGATGTGTGTGTATATATATGTATATACACACATACATATATATATTAAAAACATTAGAGAAAATGCTGTATAGATATTTAAAATGGTTCTTTTGTAGTTTTAGAAGAAGGCGATTTTGGTGAAAATTAAAGTTTTTAGTATTTAGAAAAACTGCTACAGTAGGAAAAGCATAGGATTTGGAGTCAGAGGGACCTACTTGTGTTTTAATCTGAGCCTTGTTCTGAGTATCATTTTCCACATTTGTTAAATGAAATTGAACTAAATGACCTCTGAGGTCATTCTAAATCTAACTCTATGATCTGGTTGTACCTTTTGTGCATAGGTAACTTTTAAATATATGCAAAACTAAAAGTTGTGCTTGTATTTGACATCAGAGATGCACTTAATGCGTCATTTTTTTTTTTTTGCTGCCCCAGGAAGGTTTAATATCTTATTTTAGAGCCTTTAAAAAGACATATTTTCTTAGTTCCAAAGCCCTAGTTCTAGGGATGATAATTTTCTTCTAGTTTAATATAGTGTCTTTCATTTTACTGTTAATATTTAATATTCAGGTGATGAGAAAAAATGAAGCTAAAATGTATTGGTATTATATGAAGTATAAGTAAGTTTATTTGTAGTATTACAAGGTGCAGCAAAATATGCATATTTAAGATAGATAGAAGAATAAAGATGCTTTATCCTTTGGATAGTGATTTTTTTTGTTTTGTTTTATGTGATTTCTATTCTCTGTAGTAATAGAATTTTAAGGGATGAATAGTTTTATCTAAATTTAGATTTTAATTTTTTAGAGTTGAGTTTATCTTCTAACAAGATGATAATTGTAATTATTAGGAGCTGGGAAAGATGACATGCTAATAAGGCTGTTAATAATAAGACTTCATAAAATGAAAGTTTAAAAATCCCCTCCAAAAATGTTTTACCCTGATCAACAGTTACTAATCAGTCACTATGCTGGGTGCCAGGGATATTGATGTAGGATCACTGTCTTTAAAGGACTAGAGGTCTATTGAAAGCAAGTTCCACTAAATCAGGAGTCTGTGATCTTTTTTGGTTCCTGAATGCCAACAGTGGGGTTAAGTAAAAATGGAGCTATAGGTTAGAGAATAGGAATTAAAGGGAGTTATAGCAAGGAGGTAACATAAGAAAAAGGTTGAAATATTTCCGACAAGGAGTAGTAGAGGACTGCTAAAATTTAAACAAGGTATTCAAAAAGTTCCTAAAGTAATTTTTGTTGCTCATTGGAAGATATTTTGTCACAAATTAAGAAGATTTCCCAACTCACATATTAAACAATTGGGGTGTGTCTTTGTTATATCAAAAGTTCTAACTCATGTCAAGGGGAGAACAGACAAACTTGCCTAACCAGTCACACAGGGTTTCCTGTACCTCTTTTGATTTTGAGATTAAACGGAAATACCTCTTTAATTTTAGATTGTTCTAAGATGTCAAATTCCAGATTAATGAAGCTCCACATGAGATTAATGAAAGTACTCTGTCTAGCTAGGTAAGGCTCCCTGCCAATTATTTCAACAACAGTAAATATTTATTAAGTATGTTTTACTACATACAAGCATGGTGCTGTAACCAAAGACCTAAAACGGGAGGAATCCTGCCCCCAAAGTGTTTACATTCTTTTAGTTGATGCAACATGTACACAGAAGAATTCAAAGTAACTTGAGGAAGAGAACAGGCATTAGATCAATTGGGGAATTGGGAAAGGCTTTATGGAGAAGCCGTTACCTCAGTAGCTTTCAAAAAGATAAAATTTCTGGTAGGTTGAGATGAGCTGGGGAGTGCGTTCTTTGCAAAGGGGACTGCTTGAATGTATGCATGAAGATGAAAGCTGGAAGCATTATTAAATATTCCGTGACAGGCACTGAGCTGCCTTATTGGGGGTATGAAGCCAAAAATGAAACAGCCTCTAACTTCAAAGAAGTGACATATATAAATAAGAAACAAAATAAATACAGGAAAAACAATGGGGGTGGGGAGGGTAAGGTCCGATTGGAGAGGCAGTATTGGGAATGTGAAGGGCTTCGCATGCCAAAGAAATTTCTACTTGACTGTGGAGGCAGTAGTCACCTATTGGACTTTATTGAATAGGTAAGTTACACGGTTGTTCATGGTCAGAACTATGTCTTTAGGAACATCACTATGGCAGGTGTGTTGGGAGGAGAAAATTTGAGACAAAAAGACCAGTTAGGAAGCTATGGCAATACTTGAGGTGAGGTGATCAGGGCATGAACTAAGAAGACAGGTGTGGAAAACATGAGTAGAAACGACAAGACCTTGAACTGATTGGATATATGGGGTAAGGGACAGCGAGGGGTAGTCATTGTGTTTGTGAGGTTCCTGAGGTGAAGGAGATTATAAAGAACACTATTTATACAGACTTGTCAGAAGTCTTCAGACATCTTCACACTTCAGCCTGTGGCTTTTCTGACTGGTTCACTTCAAATATTCCTGTACCAAAATCTATTTGCCCACTTTTGTCCTTACCGGTTTAGTTGCCTCTTCAGTCTAACTGATCCATGGGGGTTACAGCCTATGGATTCTGCCTGAACCTGAATCTGCTTTGCTTACTGTCTATAACACCCAGTTAAGCTCTTGTTATTTGATTTTTTTTTTACTTAATTTTTCTAAATTTTTATCGATCTTTTTTACATCGCCAAAATTTTTCCCAACATTGCTCTCCCTTCCCCCTCCCATATCATTTATATTGCTTTTTAATAGGCGCCCTGCCCCTCCAGTACAACTTCTGACATTATCACCAAAGAAATCTTCCTGTTTGTACCAACCATTCTGGTCATGTCATTCAACCACTTTGAGTGGTTTTGCATCTCCTGTGAATAAAATTCTAGCTGATAAACCTTCCGCAGTCTTGTTTATTTCTAGTCCTACCTTTTTTTAAAAAATTAATTAATTTTTTTTTTAGGTTTACAACACTGAGTTCCACAAGTTTTTGAGTCCCAAATTTTCTCCCTCTCTCTCTCTTCTCCCCTCCCCCCCACCCATAGCATGTAATCTTATATAGGTTCTACATATACCTTCACATTAAACTTCTTTTCCAATAATGAAATTGTAAAGAAGAATTATAACCAATGAAATGAACCATGAGAAAGATGTAACAAAACCAAAAATAAAATTAGAAAAAAGGGAGAGCAAATAGTTTGTTTCAATCTGCATTCAGATTCCAGAATTCTTTTTCTGGATGTGGATAGTCTTTTCCATCATGAGTCTTTTGGAGCTGCCTTTGAACCTTGCATTGCTGAGAAAAGCCAAGTCTATCAAAGTTAGTCATCACAGAAGCAATGTGTCTGTGATTGTGTACAATGCTCTCCTGGTTCTGCTCCCTTCACTCATCATCAGATCGTATAAGACTCTCCAGGTTCCTATGAAATCCATCTGCTCCTCATTTTAGTCCTACCTTTCTAGTCCTGTTTTACTCTACTTCCCTCTTTTGTTTTTGTTTCAGTCATTTCAGTCATGTCAGACTCTTGCTGACTCCTCATATAGACATATGAGGCCTTGAGTTTAATTGGTTCCCTTCCTGGATTTTTGTCCCCTATGAATTTCTGGTTGCCTCTACTTGTGTCCTTCTAAATCCATTATAGTTACTCTCTGTTATCTAACTGGATGAATGTGTGTAAAAAGTTTTTTTCTTACTCTTTTTCAGTTTAAAGCCCTTTTGATGAGGTTTACAAGACTGCAGGCATGTAACATTTCCCCTAGCCCTTATTAGTTGCACTCCATCCCTTGCCGAGATTCCATCGTTTGTATATAGGTCTTGGACTAAAAATCCAAAACCCATTCTTAGATGCAGTTGTATGCAGCATGCTGAAGTTCTTACCTTTACTCTACAGCACAGATTAAAAAACACTCTCTAAGGTCTTGGGTTTCGAGTGTGAAACTACCTAAGTTTTAGCAGTACTCTTCAGATCCTTTCTGGTAGTTTCCTTGGTTCTTTCCTTCTGATCCCCCAAAATGGATAGTGGGCTTTACTCCTCCTATGCACTTGATTGTTCTTTTCTTGTATTACAGTTATTTGAGTATAGGCAGGGGTGGGGAACCTGTGACCTTGAGACTGCAGGTACTAAACTGTGAGCTCTTTGAGGTAAAGGATTAATATTTTCGCTTCCCCTGCTTTTCTTCCCTCTTTTTCCCAGCTTTGCAAACCCATTGTAAACGCAATCCTTGGGAGTCCTAGTTTTTTAATGTTATCTTATATTAACATACTTTTATATAAAAAATTAATATAGTGTGTCACTGAGGCACAGAAATGGAAAAGCTCCTCTTCCCAAGGACAGAAAACATTTGCTTCTTGGGAAGATAACTTTCTTTGAAAAGAAATGAGTAATCTCTTAATTATCTTGTCTTTTTATAGCTGTTTCTGCCTCCTGACAGTAATATTATGCAGACCTTTCTTTGGAACTTGGTGCTTAATTGACTTTTGGGTCACAGGGGTTAGAAAGGAGGCTTTTTTGGATGACTTTCATATTTAAACCCCTCCCACTACCCTTTCTGGGATTAGGATGAATCAGCAATTGAATTGCTAGCTAGTTACTAAAACTGGGGTTTTCACTTGGCATTATTACGTTGTGTAAGCATTTCAGTTTAGTAGGTGGCTTTATTTTCACCACATCAGGTAATGTGAAAGTCAGAGACATTTTTAAAGGAAATCACATTTTTAGATTGAGTGCAAAAATACCTTATAATATCTCGAATAAGTTTTTCAAGTTCAGAAACAGGTTACTTGCTCTGTCCTTGCCATTCTACTGGTGCTTGTGCCCCTTCCATTCTCAGAGACAGTTGGTGGAGCAGTGGATAAAGCACTGGACCTGGAATCAGGAAGACCTGAGTTCAAATGCAGCCTCAAACACTTACTACCTTGGGCAAGTCACTTAACCTCTCGTTGCAACATTACCTTAGCTGTAAAATAGGGATAGCACGTACTTGATCTGGTTGTTGCGAGGATCAGATTAGGAGGGAAAATGTTTAGTACGGTGCCTGGCACTTTACATAGTAGACATTAAATGCTCATTCTCCTCCCTCCCCCAGTATACTTATATCCTCTATGTAATTGTGAAAAAATGATAACATGCCTTTGTGTGCTGTGAATGCTCATGCGATATTGTGAATGTGATTCTTTCTCAGTGTGGGGGGAAAAACATTAAAAAAAAAAGCTCTGATTCTAAAAAAAACCTAAATTTAGATTAAATAGTTAAAACTAATCAAAATGTTAAAAATCAAGAGTCTCCAAAAACATTCAGAACATTCTTTTGGGAAGAAATTATCAATTTCATTGAAAATTTTGTAATGCCTCTGTTAGGTTCCAAAAGATTCTAGGCAGTAATACACTTGATATCCAAATTACAGTATTGATACAGTGGTTAAAATTATCATTGTCATGGGGATAATGCCACCAGATGTTTTACTTTTTATTTCTTTACTCTGGTGCTATTATTATCATTCCTATTTTCAGTTGAGGAAACTGAGGCAAACAAGTGACTCGCCCAGGATCACAAGTGAATGAAGCTGCATTTGAATTTAGGTCTTCATGACTCCAGGGCCATCTTAAATATTTTTTAAAATGAGCATTTCCATTTACAAAGTAGAATGTGAAAAGAAGATTGTATATGAAATTGAATCTGGTAGAGTAGTGAATAGTATTAGACTAATCAGGAGGTCTTGAGTTCATATCCTTCCCCTGACCTCTCTGTTCAATTTCCTCACCTGTAAAATGGGACTAAATAATAGCACCTACTTCACAGGGTTGTTTTGAGTATAAAATGAGATAACTTATGTAAAATGTTTTACAAATTTTAAAGTGCTATGTAAATGCTAAATGGTGGCTATTGCAATTCCATACTGCTTTGTAAAAGTATATAATAAATTTAACATGTTACTTTGAAAGCCTTCCTGTGCTTGTTCGTGCTTCCTTCTGACTTTTTGTTCTCTTTTGTGCATTTAAAAACTGTTGCAATGGCTATTTCTTATTAATGATATTTATATCATAATTTAGCCCTCAGTCATTCCTTCCCCGCCCCCCCACCGCCAGCAACCCCCTTTAAAAACAAACAAAATCCTTGCAACAAAGAAACATAGTCAAACCCCAACAAACTCTCACATAGTGGCCACGTCTGAAAATGTGTGTCTCTTTCTTCACCTTAAGTCTATCACCTCTGTTAGGAAGTGAGTAACTTGCTTCATCATAAGGCTACAAGTGATATGATTGCTTATTTGATCACAGACCTTAGATCTTTCAAAAGTTGTTTTCTCTTTACGGTGTTATTCTACAGATTGTCTTGATTCTACTTCACTTAGCATCAGTTCATATAGTTCTTTCCAGGATTCTCTGAAATCATCGCTTGTTATTTTTTACAGTAAAAGATACTGCTGTTCTGAAGAGACACATTTCTTCTCTCCCTTCCCCCATTAAAATGTTAGCATTACATCATCAATACAGCCTTTCCAAATGCTCAGAAATTTTACCTTGCCAGGTTCCTCTTGACTCCTATATTTGTAATTCAAAGTTCCTACTTGGCTCTGATCTTTAAGTAAGAAATGTTTTGAAAGTCTTCTGTTCAATTAAATGTCCATTTTTTTCTTCTCTAGGATTATACTCTGTTTTGCTAAGTAAACTATTCTTGGTTGTAAGGTGTTATTGAACCTTTTGCCTTCTGAAATATTCGATTTCAGTATCTTTTATCTAGGGTTGAAACTGTCAGGTTTTGTGTGATAACTAACTGTGGTTCCTTCATATCTGCATAACTCCTTTCTGGATACTCAAAGTATTTTTTTTCTTTGATGTGAAGACTGCATTTGGGCTGTGGGATTTCTGTGACTTTTCCTTTTGGGGTTTCTTTCAGGAAGTGATTGTGGATTCTTCCTATTTTCACATAATAGAGCTGAGTACTTTTCATTTTTGATTTCTTGAAATAGTATTCAGATTTGTTTTATATTTTGGTTTTTAGGGAGTCTAATATTAAATTATGTCTCCTTGACCTATTTTCCAGATCTGTTATTCTAAGATAAGGTTTTCTTACATTATTGAGATTTTTTTGATTTTGTTCTAATATTTTGTTTCAAGGGGTTAGTGATTTTTGTTTGGTCTGTTTTAATTTTCTCCTTTCAGGTTTTTCCTCTGGTGTTTTTATTTCATTTTATAAATTTCTTCTAAATGTTTATATAATCTTTGGAAAATCTGTTTTTTCCTTTGAGTCTGTGCTTGCAGTTATTGGGTAGTTATACTTTCCAACATTTCTACTTTTTAGTATTTTTTTCCCTACTGTTTCCCTTTGCTCTCTTCCCCTTTTTTCCACACCTGCCCCCCCCCAAAAAAAACACAGATGTCTAGAGTTCTATAATTTCATTCATCCTCTTTGCATTTTACCAGATGTTTAAAAACTAGGTAAGACGTTTTAACAAGAAGTTCCAGAAGTGGAGGAGGCAGGCATACTTATTCATGGCCATTTCTACTACTAAATAAATTCTGGATTCAGTGACAAAGCTTAAACTTTCCCATCATTCTAGTTCCTCTCATTGCCTTTACCAGTTAAATAAAATATTACCATTTTTATAATGAGATGTTTCGCTATAAACTGTCTTGGATGCGATCCATAATTTGATTCTGCTCTGTGAAGGACAAAATTAGTGAAACTCCAGTGTATTTTTATGATAATTAAGACAAAATGAAAACTAGGCTGTAACATTAAAAAGAAAGGTAACACCCTTCATTGCTGCTGTCATTAATATATCCTTGTTGAGGCATATGTTCATAGAGTAATGTATAACATGCAGTTGAGGTCTTTCTGTTAATGCAGACAAAAGCACAAGAAAATTCCTACTTCAACCCAAGTGTCTTCTCAATATTACTGGGCTATTTGACATTCACCAATTTTTCAGCTTTTTTCTAATATGATCAGAAATTTTATTCTATTTATAAGCATATTTTCTATCTATGATTTGGGTGGTCTAAATTATCACCCTTTTCAGAGAGTACATATTTAGGGTCTAAATAAAAATCTTGATGAAGAACTTCATAGCACAAAAATTATAGGTAACTCTTTTCTTCACACTAGAGAGAGAACATTAAAACATTGCTCCTCCATTAAGAAGCTGGAGTTTCAATCGAGTTATTAGCATCTGTTGGAAAAGCTGTTATTCAGTAATGTGATATGTAGGTAAATATGCATTTGTAGGTTTCTTGAAAAGAGGTTATTTGAATCCTGAAAATTGTTGACCTTGAAAGAAATGGAATCTTATTCTACACAATGCAGAGAATCGAGATGATGGAGTAGAAAGTGTGTGCAGATTGGAAGCCATAAATATCAGACTTTACCTATGTGTGAGGTCATGGACCAGTCACTTCATCTATTAAAGTTTGTTGTGAAGGAAGTGTTTGCAAACTTTAAAGGCTACACAAATCTGAATTAGGATGTAATTACGTGATTCAAATCTGGCCTCAGACACTTACTAGCTGTGTGATTCTGGGTAAGTCATTTAGCCTGTCGCCCTCAGTTTCCTCAACTATGAAATAAGCGTAACAGCAGCATCCACCTCACAGAGCTATTGTGAGGATCAAATTAGAGAACATTTCTGAAAAGCGCTCAGCACCTTTCCCTTCCCCACCTTTCCCCACCTTTAATTACACCATCAAATTATGCCTCTACCATCTTTCAGGGTAGCTTAGAGAAACATTCTGCTATTGGAATGTTTGGTTCTCAGTTAATTCCGCAGACTTTCAGAATTTACTCTTAGGAGTTTAAATTATCTTTATTTTCAAGTAGAATCCAGAGCTAGATCTTCCATATAACTCACCCTCATTATTTTCCCCTCAGCTCTTTTGGAAATAAGTTTTTCCTTCTTTGGGCAGTTTCTGGATAATAACGAATGAAATTTGTTCTGAAACAAAAGTCTGGAATGCCATCCGTTGTTTTAATATTTGAGAGAATTATTTACCTGAATAAGAATAGCATATCTCCATTCCCCCAAATATTATAAAATCCCTACCCCATGTAACTTACTGTGCTAAGGAGATACTAAGGCTACAAAGATGAAATAAGATAACAATTCCCGTATCCAAGGAGTTTATAGTCTAGTAGTGAGAAATTTGACAAATATACATAGGTTTATAATGCAATTTGTAGCGACAACCTATAACTGATTAGAATACAATAATAGATGTTACAATAACTAATTTGTAGAGTGCTGTCAGTTTTATAAGACCTTTTCTTTGCAACCCTGGGAAATGTGCAGTTCTTTCTTCGATCATTGATGTGAAGATTTATTCCAGCAATACAGATCATAACCTATCCATGTTTGCTGTTTCTATGTGCTTCTTGAAGTTCATGTACTCCCATAAATCTAACCTTTTTATGGTAGGAGTCCACCCAGTGTGCCAGTGACCTTCACTAGATTGTTTTATGTTGTGGAGCAAAACAATCAGTTACCCCTTGCTCAACTTAATTTTTACTGTAAACCTAATAATCAACAAACATGCACATTTCAGTATATAAAGAATAAAAGAGAATTGTATATGAAACCATGAATTTATATAGTTGGGTTTTTTGTAGTATGTTATGTTTAATGCAGTATTTAAAAAAATCACCAGGCTGTTCTTTCTGTTGCCTCTTGTATCTACTAATTCCTCTGTCCTCCATCCCCCTCCAGGGGCTTTGCAATAAGTAAGCAGAATCAAATAAAACAAGTCAATTAATTATCTATGTCTGAAAATATGATTCTGTACCTTGAATCTATCACCTCTGTCAAGAAGTGGGTGACACACTTCATCATTTGTTCTTAATCTCCCAGGTTTGTTTTCCCTACATTATTGTAGTCATCATATAAATTGTTCTCTTTGGAGAGGCATTGTTCATACAAGTCCTTCCAGTTTTTTTTCTAAATCCATTGTATTGCCATTTCTTACAGTGCAGTAGTATTTCATTATATTGTGTATATAATAAAAGTGCTGCTGTAAACATAGGTCCTTCCTTATTCTTTTCTTTTGGAGAGTGGCCTGGAGGATATATTCCCAATAACGGGATGGATCACTGGGACAAAAGGTAGGCACCATTTGGTGATTTGGGTATAGCTAAAAATTGCTTTCCAGAATGATTGAGCCACTTTATTCTTCCATTCACAGAGCGTAAGTGTGAGTCTCCTCCCACAATCATTCCAAGAATTGACTTTTCATCTTTCCTATTCTGACGGGGGTGAGGTTGAATCTCAGAGTTGTTTGAATTTGCATTTTTCTTATTAGTGATTTGGAACATTTTTCATAAGGTTGTTGATAGCTTGGGTTATCTTCTCTTCAGAAATGCCTATTGCTGTGTCTTGACTGCTTATATATTGGCGAGTAGCTCTTATGTATTTATATCAGTTCCCTTTGTATCTTGGATATTTTATCTGTCAAGGAAATTGGCAACATAGATGTTATTTTCCTTTTATTTTAACCACATTGGTGGTTTTTGCCTTTCCTTGCATCTCCAGGATTAAACTGTTGCCTGGCACATAGTAGGCACTCTCGTAATGCTTGTTGACTTCACCTTTTCCTATTTAGTTGAGAATTTTTCCCCTAGCCATATCTGTGAGGTATCTCTTTTCTTTCTACTCTACATTTCTAACTAGATTTTGTATCCATAAGGTATAAATGTTGATCTAAACCTACTTTCTGTCAAGACAGCCTTAAAGTTTTCCTGGTAGTTTTTGTTGACCGGGCAGGAGCCTTTACCTCGTTACTGATTGATGTCTTTGGGTTAATTGAGCACCGTGCAAGTAGGTTCACTTGTTTTTGTTTCTTATTTACATAATCTCTTATATTGATCAACTTTTCTGTTTCTCATCCAGTACCCACATAGCTTTTGAATACTGATGTATAGTTTAATTTGAAATCCGGTACTGCTAGTCTTTCTTTATCCTTTCTACTCCTCTCTTATTTCCTCCCCGCCCCAGCCCAATTACTTCCTTTTATGATCTTGACTGTTTTTTCTTTAGTCGAATTTTGTAATTATTTTGCTAGCCCTATAATGTCACGCTTTGGTAGTTCAGTATAGCACTAGGTTTGTAAATTAATTTAGATAGAATCATTTATTATATTAATATGGCTCTACCATAGTTACTATCTCTCTAATTGTTTAAGCATTCCTTTATTTTTATAGAGTGTTTTACAGTTGTATTTATATAAGTTCTGAATGTGTCATGTTAGGTCAATGGCCAGATATTTTATGTTTTGTAACTATTTTGAATGAAATTTCTTTTTCTGTCTCTTGCTGGGTTTTATTGGTAATATATAGAAAGGCTGATAATGTTCTTTGACTTAATTTTGTATCCTGCTATTTTACTAAAGTTAGTAATTGTTTCAGTCTTTTAGTTGAATCTCTAGGGTTACCTAAATACAACGTCATCATCTGCAAACACAGTTCTTCAATGACAGTGTTTTACAGCCTGTTCACACACCCCCCCCCCCATGCACTTCTCCATTGCCTTTTGGGTGAGCTTCAACTTTTAATTTTTTGAAGACTGTGGTATTCCATGACTTATGCTCATGTATCATCTGATCTTTCCTAGAGATTCCACTGCTAGGCATATACCCAGAAGTCAGTGATTTTAGAAAGTCCTATATACAACAAAATATTTATACCATTTCTTTTTGTAGTAGCAAAGAACTAGGAACAAAATAGATGTCCATCAATTATCTAAAAAAAATTGTAGTATCTCACTGCAATAAATATTATTGCGCTATAAGAAATGATGAATGTGAATGAAATAGAATACTGGGAAGCATGGAAAGACTGGTGAAAAGTGAATCAAAAACAGGAAAAATATATACACAATGACTACAATAATGTAAATTTAAAAAAACAGAAACATCAAAATACCTGAGACAGAATGCTATTAAATTTTTATGATCAAGCCTGGCCCCTTAATGCAAGTGGACCTTTTTTTTTTTTTTTTTTTTTTTTTTTTTTGTTACAGAGGTAGAAGTTTGTGGGTATGGAAAGTTGTGAGTTCGGAATTGGTCAATGTGTTGGTTAGTTTTGCTGGTCTTTTCTCTCTCTATTTAAAATTCTTTGTTATAAAGGGTGGGTTCTTTGGGGAGGATGGAAGGATGAAATATATTGGGAAACAAACGTAATAAAAATAAACTAGGTCAATAAAATATAAGTAAAACGATGAAGATGACTCTTTTTTCAGAATAAAACTTGTAATCATTAAGAGCACTTCATAATTTCCCAAAGCAGTCTAGGTCCTTTCTTATTCAATTCTGTACCCAGCTCATTGTTCACATATAATGCTTTTCCAAGATATAGATTCTAATGAACCATCTTCATCTTGTTGGGTTGTAGATGTGTCTTAAGCCAGATGCACATTGGCCCAAAATGCAAGTTTAGGATTGGGCAAAATTGAATTACTGAGGTAGATTGAAAAAACGAACCAACCTTTACTAAATAGGAACATACTGTGGAAGAATATGTATTGACAAGCACAGCTTTTCAAGTCCCTACTCATTGGGACACACCCAGGACAATCACAGCAGCCTGATCTGGAATAAAAAGTGTCAGATCTGAAGAGCTTTACTCCTTTATTGATATCGATTCATATAGAATTTTTTAAAATGGCCTATTCCCCCTTTCCAGATCTCTGAGGACCAAGGACTGCTCATGCATTTTGAATCATTAATGCCTTGCCAGCCTCATTAGCCTCTGATGTCCTGTGACCTGGGCCAAACGGGTACTGCAGAGGACATTCTAAGAATCCTCTTGGTATCATTTCTGGCATGCCTACTCTAGGACTGGGACTGTATTTTTGAATAGTAAATGGATGACCCAGATCTCAGTTACAGAACTAGCAAGATAAAATATCCACGGGGGACAACACAAAAGCCATATTCTAAGCAAGGAAAACCTGTAAAAACAGCCAAAACCACAACCACTCCCCAAAGTCAGAACTTTGATGGTATCTCCAAGGTCATAATCCAGTCAGAAGGTTCTAATAAAGCTGAAGGCTGATTGAAGTTGATTATAAAATTATAATATTATTCACATAACATTTTCAAGTTTGCAGAGTGCTTTACATGTGCCATCTCGATTATCCTCACAGTAATGACTGTCATCTCTATTTTAAGGTCAGGAAAATGAGGCTGAGAAAAGTTACATGATTTGCTCAGAGTTACAAAGCTAGTAACTCTATCTTAAGGTAGAATTTGAACTCAAATCTTCCTGACTTCAGGTCTAGCACTCCATTTACAATACACGTGGATGGCACCAGGTGAATAGGCACCAGAAATAGAGTTGGCTACCAGAAACAGGACTCAAAGGACATGTTTACTCCAACACATCTGCAGATTTGTATCCAGAAGCACAAACTAAGGTTTTATAATTCCCTTGCTTGAAAACTCCTTCCTTGACTTGAGATATCTGCCTTCCCCCTGCCTTGCTGCCTTTCTCCAGGAACTTGACTGCCATCTCTTCCTCACAGGGATGTATTCATCTCTGGTCAAATGAAACCACTCCTTGTTTCTGGGAATGTAATGATCCTCAAGTTCCTCTAGGAGTTACATGGCCTAGCCCCTGACATTTACTCTTGTGTGTAGAAGAATCAGTCGGGCAACACTTTTCCTCATTTCCCAGCCAACCTCTTCCCCATCCAGCCTGTTCAGAATCACTGTACTTCTCCCATATGGTTGGCCTGTTGTTCTTCCACTGCACAGGCCACCTAGGTAGGGCAAGGTAAGTGGGAAATTCAGGGGAATTTTCGCATTTCTCCTGATAGATAAGACTTCTGCATCTGGTGCCTTCAATATTAGGTCTGTGATTTGAAACAAACCTGGTCTAGGGATGAAAAAAAGGTCTTTCTCAGGTTGCCTATAATTACAAGTAAGCATCAGTAGACTGTCGCCATCACCATTTACTCTTCATCTCTAGATTACTAGAGAACCCCCCCTCCTTTAGTAAGCTGGCAGTGATATCACCTCCCCTAAGCAATCAGTCCATTTGGCAAAGGCATTTAAATGCTCGATTTAAACTGCTGCCTAAGGGGCATAAGCCCAGTGAAAGTGCCAGATGATCTTGAGCAAAAGAAATGTAGGTGGGTTAAACAAAGAAGCAGTGATTTTACATGACCCACCCGAATGCACTCTCCTACTACTGATCCTGCCCCTACACATAGCATAGTTCAGCTGTTGAGCCTCCCTGCTCCAAACTATTACTTAAGGCCCATGGCAACAGCCCAAGAATCTCCACAAATGATGACTTGCCCCTCCCCTTTCCTCTTTCTGTGTATGTTAGCTTCATAAGCCATGTATGTAGCCTGAAGCTTGGCTTAATAGGAGAAGGGTTCTGAACTTCTTTCATGTCATGGACTCCTTTGGCAATCTGGTGAACAAACTGACCCCATCTCAGTGACTTCTTATAAATGCATTTAATGAAATGCATGGGATTACAAAGGAAACCAATTTAAAATACAATTATCAAAATATCAAATAGACTAACAGATTTGAGGATAAGAACCTCTGCACTTGGAGGACTGTCTAGGCTCCCTCAATCCCTCAGGGACTTTCTAGAAACTGAGCTGAGCTACGTAGAGACCAGTGTTCAACACTAAGTTTGTAATGAAGATAACCAGGTATGAGAGCAATCCAAGTATCCAAACCCTTGCAGGGAAGTATTGAAGTGGCCAGAGCTGAAAGTGACAGGGGAAGGAGTTCAGTAACTTCTCTTGGGAAGGTTTTGGTACTGATGGGCCCATGTGTGGCACATTCCTGGTTCGTGCCCTCACTATTAAAATTCATGTCTACTAGGATGAACATCTCAGGAGTATCCCTATGGAGATGGCACTGCTTATTGCTAACAGTTTTGGCAAATTGAGTGGCTTCCAATGAATTTTCCCCACTCTAATAGGTGTGTCTGATCAAATAACACCCTGAACTGGAGCTACCTCTCATCTCCCAAATTTCCTTCTGCCACACAATTTATTCCTACTATACCTTGAGGCTGATTTGCCAGTGGGTATATATTATCAATTGTTACCCTAACTTAATCGAGGTGGTGTTCTTTGTGCCCCTTGTGGTGACTCCCACAAAACCTTCCACCTTCAGCAGGATTCTATTTCTATTCTGAGTGATGTCCTCAGTGATCATGGTTACTTGAATTCCTATGTCCAACCAGCCCGTCAAGGTCTGAACACCTCCTTTTGACCAATAAACTGTTACCCGGGCATGGACTTTCCCAGTACTGTTTGGTTAAAAAAAAAAATGGATGAATTTGGAGATCTTACCCTCACCCTGTTGGTCCTTAAAATCCATGGAATCAGAATTCGTGGGAAGTGGGGGAAGAAGTATCTTCTAATATTTCCAAGCCACAGTGCTAAAGGGCTGGCCAGCAATCTCCTTGTCATCTGTGTTTTAATACCTAAATCCATACCAGACAAACCTTCCTGATTCCTCAGGACCCCTGACGTCTACTTAATTTTAAGGAGGGCCACTCTAGTGTCGATCAACATGTTACTAAGCTCCTTAAGAAGAGGCAAAAGACAGTTCCTGCCCTCAAGGTGCTTACAATCTAACGTTCCAGAATTCAGAATTATATCACCTAATCTGAACAGTAACAAATAGGAAAGACCCACAGTAAACAACTTTCCACAAGGGATGAGCATCTTCTCTGAGTTTTAACTTTAAAGCTCTGAAAGAGATTGTTCCTACGGGGATAAGAGCTTGTTCAGTCAGTATTATAAAGCCTGTCAAGGATCCCCAACTCATTCATATAATGAAGGCCATCCTCAGTTGAAGCAGTGGAGGCAAGGAATGTTTGCTGAGGGAGCCAAGCCTGCCTGACTTCCATCCGGAAACCATAGGAACAGAGATAAAACTGTTATTCCCACAGTAAATGGTATTAAAACAACCTTGTAATGTGGATCCTCACTTAATTCCTCCAGTTTATGAAATTATCCTCAGTAACTAATCAGTGTTCACTCATTGCTCTTAAAGAACCAGCCAAGCCTTTAAGCCTTCTTTTTTAGTGACATTTAGCCTGCAAGTGACTTACTTTCTTCCCTGAATATCTCTAAATTCACCATCCTGTGTCACAGTGTGCCTTGGGGTAGTGATTGGGTATACCTTCCAGGTGCCAATGTATGTGGGGTGGGGGGAAGGGGCAGGTTGGAGCTAAGAAGAGTGGGAGGAAGAGTATCTTGTTATCTGTGCATTGCCCGTACCCCTTCCTCTACCCCTACCTCCCAAATTGAATATCATTTAGAGTGGCTTGATTTCTTGGGACAAAATTAGTTGAGGGTTGGAACCCCATTTGGTCTTGTAATTCAGTTGCTAGCTTCCCTATAGTAATTAGTAACTGGAAGGGAATAATAAACATTGTGATGTTTTTTGCCCTCTTGCTCCTTATTCCTTCAGACCCAGCCTGCCAGCTCTTCTTGATCTTTGCTCCAGTGTTTATCACTGCGGGGCTTCATCTCACAGAGGCCATAATTTCTCAGGGTTTAATGTTAGGCCACTCCAGTAACGCTTCCTTCGCCACTGCCATCCCCCTTCCTAGCAAGCCACAATCCCATTGTCAATCTCCTAATATCCTGTTGGCTATCTAATGCCTTAGGCCAAGCTGTACACTGGCCCCAAATGTAAGTTCAGGATCTGAAGAGATTAAATCAATGAGGCAGATAAATATTTTTTCAGAAAATAATCCAATAATTTTTTGGATAATAATTAACTTTTTAAATTAAGTATGCCCAGCAAGGATATACATTTACAGGTGCAAGTGAGGACACATTCAGGTCAATTATAACTGCTCACTCTGGAATAAAAAATCTGTTGGTCAGAAGAGCTATACTCCCTTCTTGACATTGGTTTATACAGAAATCTCCAAAAAGTATACCTTAATGTACTTGGCCTATCCCTGTTCTGATTTTTCATGTCTAAGAGCTACACATGCCTTTTAAATCACCAATTCCATGTGACCTAGTTAGTTCCTAAGGTCCTGTGGCCTGGGCACAACAAATAATGCCCGGGTACCATCCAACTGTCTATCACAGTCTTGGTGATACATTCTTCATCCACTTGCTTTTTCCTTTGTAGATGGTTAACTATTCTTTTGGACCACATTTAAAAGGCTCTGTGTTACACAGCTAGATGGAGTACGCAATACTTGTAACACATTTGAAGGACCTTACCATATAAAAGAGATCCTTTTTCCATTTGGAGTCTGTGTTGACATCTTACGCAACATTGGCAAATGTCTCGCTGCCATAGTTTATACATTGCTTTATAATCAAGGGATCATTGGATAAAGTTATCTTTTTATCTTTAAAGCAAATTTGTATGATTTTGACCAATGTATGGGGCACACCTTGTTAAAAGAGATCTTTTAAGGTAGTGGTTTGCCCTACCAAGTCAAATTCTTTTGTTATAGTCAAACAGGATCGTGTATCTTTTTTACCTTTTAGTATTGTGTGACTGTAGTATCTGTCCTGATCTAAAATAATAATTTTTGGGGCAGCTAGGTGGAGCATTGAATAGAGCACCGGTTTTGGAGTCGGGGGACCTGAGTTCAAATCTGGCCTCAGACACTTGACACACTTACTATCTGTGTGACTATCTGTGTGCAAGTCACTTAACCGCAATTGCCCTGCCTTCCCCCCTGCAGAGAAAAAAAAACAAACAGAAAAAAATAATAATTTGTGAAATGTTGCCTCTTCCCATTTTATATCTTTAACAAGGATGCCCTCAATGTAAATGTAGATCGTTCTTATAAAATATTTATAGAGACAGAAAAATAGATGTTTGAGTTGATTGTTGATATTCCAACAGGTTCCTTTTTTGGTAACTATAAGATCTAAGATTTTTTTCTGCACCTTTGACATCTTTCCTCTTTAGATACCTAGAGAGGAATAGTGTATCTTCAGGCTGAAAATTTTGATCCTTTCAATAGTAACACTCATGTATGGTTGAGCTGTTCTTCCCATCTCAATCAGTACCCTTTCCAGTTTTTCATGTACCTCATCTGAAAGTCCTCCTATATCTTCCCCACCCCCCGTTTATTCAATTTCTCTCTCCTTTCACCCTGTCCCTCAAAAGTATTTTACTTCCAACTACCACCTCCCCCAATTTGCCCTCCCTTCTATTACCACCCTCTCCCCCAATCCCCTTCCCCTCCTTTCCCGTAGGGTAAGATAGATTTCTGTGCCCAGTTGAATGTGTATATTATTACCTCTTTGAGCCAGTTCTGACGAGAGTAAGGTTGACACACTCCCCTTCATCTCCCCTTTCTTCCCCTGGGCTATAGAAGCTTTTTCCTGCATCTTTTATGTGAGATAATTTACCCCATTCTACCTCTCCCTTTCTCCTAGTACATTCCTCTCTCCTTAATTTTTTTTTTAGATAATCATCCCTTCATATTCAACTAACACCTGTGCCCCCTGTCTATATATGTTCCTTCTAACTGCCCTAATGATGACAAAGTTCTTATGAGTTACAAGTATCATTTCCTATGTAGGAGTACAAACAGTTTAACCTTATTAGCCCCTTATAATTTCCCTTTCCTGTTTACCTTTTTATGGTTCTCTTGAGTCTTGTATTCAAAAGTTACATTTTTCTATTCAGCTCTGGCCTTTTCAGAAAGAATGCTTAAAAGTCCTCTATCTCATTGAAAACCATTTTTTTTTCCCCTGAAGAATTATACTCAGTTTTGCTGGGTAGGTGGTTCTTGGTTGTAATCCTAGCTCCTTTGCCCTCTGGAATATCATATTCCAAGCCCTCACATCCTTTAATGTAAAAGCTGCTAAATTTTGTATTGTCCTGACTGTGGCTTCATGATACTTGAATTCTTACTTCCTGGCTTCTTTCAATGTTCTCTCCTTGACCTAGGAGTTCTGGAATTTGGCTATAATGTTCCTGGTTTTCATTTTGGAATCTCTTTCAGGAGATAATTGGTGGATTCTTTCAATTTCTGTTTTATCTCTGGTTCTAGGATATCAGGGCAGTTTTCCTTGATAATTTCTTGAAAAATACTCTCTGGCTCTTTTTTTGATCATCACCTTCCAGTAATTCTTAAATTATCTCTTCTGGATCTATTTTCCAGGTCAATTTTTCCAGTGAGATATTTCACAGTGTCTTCAATTTTTTTGTTTTTGTTTTATTGTTTCTTGATTTCTCATAAAGTCATTAACTTCCATTTGCTCAACTCTAATTTTTAAGGAATTATTTTCTTCAGTGAGCTTTTGTGCCTCCTTTTCCATTTAGCCAATTCTACTTTTTAAGGAGTTCTTTTCTTCAGTGAATTTTTGTACTTTTCCCATTTGGTCAATTCTGCTTTTTAAAGCATTGTTCTCCTCGTTGGCTTTTTGTACTTCTTTTGCCATTTGGCCTAGTCTGTTTTTTAAGGTGTTTTTTTTTTCAGTATTTTTTTGTGTTTCCTTTACCAAGCTATTAACTCTCTTCATGATTTTCTTGCATCACTCTCATTTCTCTTCTTGATTTTTCCTCTACCTCTCTTACTTGATTTTCCACATCCTTTTTCAGCTCTTCCATGGCCTGAAGGGGCTTTGACTTTGTTGTCTTCTAAATATGTATTTTGATCTTCCTTGTCGTCATAGTAACTTTCTGTAATCATAGGTTTTTTTCCTGTTGTTTGCTCACTTTCCCAACCTATTAATTGACTTTTTATTCTTTGTTAAAGTAGGACTCTTTCCAATGTGGAGAATACACTGTCCCGAGTGTCAGGGGTTTTGTGCATCTGTTCTCAAAGATACTTCTAGGGACCTGTAAGTTTTCAGTTTTTCCAAGGTGGTATGGTTTAAGGAGAGGTGTTTACTACTGTCCTGGCCTATGCTCTGGTCTATGAGTGACCACAAGCATCTTTTCTGCCTTGGGACTGTGAGGAGGATCCCCCACTCCACAGCGGTCACAAGCTTGCCCTGGTACTGCCACCTAGGACTGTGACCCGGATGCGAATATGGGCAAAACCAGGACTAGCAAAGAAACCCGTTATCTCCTTCTGACCAGATGTTTGACCTGCTTATTGTCACATGGGCTGAGAGCTTCAGAAGCAGCTATAGCTGCTGGTTCAGTGGCTCCCAAGGCCTACTCCTGGTTTGCTGGGACTAGGGCTGTGCTAGCATGCATGCCCTGGACTGTGCTCCATTCTCACTCAGTTGCCTAGGCACAACAGACCTTTCTTACTGACCTTCTAAATTGTCTTTGCCATCTGTTAGCTGAGAGGTCTGGAAACTGCCACTGCTGCCACTGATTCAATCACCCTGAGGCCTATTCCTGGTTTGCTGGGGCTTGGTCTATGCTGGCACAACCTGTACCGGACTGTGTTCCTTTCTCATCCTGGTACAATAGACATTTCTTGCTGACCTTCCGAGTTGTCTTGGGCTGGAAAATTGTTTCACCCCATCTTTTTGTGGGTTCTGCCATTGTAGAATTTGTTTAGGGTCATTATTTAAAGGTATTTGGAAAGGAAAGGTCTGAGGGAGAGCTCAGGTGAGTCCCTTGCCTTTTATTCTGCCATCTTGGCTCCACCTTCCTCTGTTACTTCAAATTTGTACTCTAAATTATTATTGCTGTTCTTCTTACAGAGAGATCAAGTGTTTGGTGATTGAAGTAGTTTCTAGGTTCTCATCATCTGTCTCCTTATGGCAGCTGATCTATATCCATTATACTTCCTTAGGAATCAATAATAACCTATTTGTTGTCCATTGATTTCACGTTTACCAACAGCTTTTAAATAGGTAAGTTTAAATAGATAAAGTTGGAGTTGCTTCAATTTCCTATCATGCCTTTTTTGATTGTTGTTGATTCAGTTATGATTTCCACATCAGCAATTACTTATTTCCTGTCAGAATATTATTAATTTCACTTTTAAAACATTATTTGATGCTTACCATATCTAGTTCTTTCTGATTCTTTTCATGAAGAAAATATGCGTAATTGCAGGCATGAAGCTTTTGTGTAGTCATTGTGTCATTTCTTACTCCTTGAACTGTGTTTGGAGGTTACACAAATTCATTCAATTTTTCTACCTCCTTTTTATTCTCTGTAACACATATGAGCACATAAAATACAATTGTTTTATAGTTTTATTTGCACTTTTAATTTTTTTTATTCTAAACTTAAGCATCAATGAATATGAACATATAATTATGTTTATTGTGGTCTTTTTGAAAATATTTATGTGCACTATAGTAGAGATGAACTAGTGAATATCCCATGACGTGACATTTTTTGTTGCCTTTGGCCCCATGATGAAACCAACTTTGTTACTTCCTTTGTTCACCATGCATCTTTGTTTTTTCTCATAGTTTCATTTTTGATGCAGATATCAAGACAGATTCAGGTCCTTTAGTTGAGTGTCACTAATTGGTCATTAGGCAAACATTCCCCTTACCAGTATGTAATCGGATATTTATTGATAAGCTAAAAACTCTAATTCTTATCAGTCTCCAACCCCCTTTCCCACATACTACATGTAAGGGGACTCCAGGATTCAGGGCTATTTTGTAATTTATCTTTTATAGGATCATAAACTCGGAATCAGAAGGGTCCTTTGAGACTATATAGTACTAACTCCTCGTTTTATAGATCATGGTTTGCAGAGGCCTGTATCTGTGGCTCAGGACTTGTTCTAGCATGAGAGGCATCAGACTGGCAAAGCTTTTTTATTGGTTACAGTTGTCTGTTATGGGGAAGTTGGAGTGTGACCAAAAGTAAAAGCAGATATCATGAGCACAGGAGGAGGAAAAGGGCAGATTTTCTGGAGGACCTTGTTGGTAGTTCTGAAAATCAGCTGGGCTAGTTTGAATGAAGTGTGACAGGGTTCTTGGGAGCCTCTCAATATAACTGTGCATGTGGGTGGGGTTCATGGACCTGGATGAGGACTGGTAGGGTGAACTATGGGAAGCCTGAGAACTTTGGCTGGGGAAACTTTCTGCCTAGGCATGGCTCAAATAGGTTTGAGGTGATGGGTTTTGATTTGGCCTCTTCTAAGGGAGAGAAGGCACCCAGAGTGCTGTCTGGGCTGGGTGCAGGGGGCCACTGGGTCAGCTTTATACGCATTTTTCTGTCTTTGTCTTAGGCACCCAGCATACTGGTATAGAAGCTCTTCATAGAATTGAAACCTCTTTAGTGGAACCTGATAGAGTTTGTGCTTGACCGGCATATCCTTTAAGAGAGTCCAAAGTCATCTCCACATCATAATGAGATATTGGAGCATTTTTTGTGGAATTATCTTTAGATTAATATCTATGAATCCATTCAGTTGTGTTGATATTGAGACTAATTCTTTTTTTTTTCAAATCATGATGTTTATCACAGGATCTCTGAATTTAGAAATGGACAGGAAAGCAACAATTATCTAGTCAAAAGATTTGCCTTTTGAGATTAGGAAAGATGACTTGAAAATAATTTTGATATAATTTTTATATAGTAGAGCCAGAATTAGAACCCAGGATTTTTGATTCCTGCCTTTTTCTCCTCCTGTGCTCTTTCAGCTATTTCATGTTGTAGTATTGTTTCTTTCCTTTTAGAGATAACAAAACTGTTACAAATGTGTAGTCAAGCAAAACATTCTCATATTGACAGCATTCATATATATCAGGAAGGGGATAGCATGTAGAATCTCAAGTATTTTATGTTTTCAGTAGTTATTTTAAATGGACTCTCTTTTTCTACCTTGCTAGATTTTGTTGATAATATGTAGAAATACGGATGATTTATTTTGTGGGTTCATTTTATATACTGCAACTTTGAAGTTAATTGTTTCATTTAGTTTTTTAATAAACTGTAGAGTTCTCTAACTTTTCTAAAATTTTATTACAAGCTTTAACCTTTTGTTTATTTTTTTTGTTAGATTCATGTAAGTCTAAGGGGGGAGGTAAATTGAGGCCCCCCACTTTTATAATTATACTGTTTTTCCTGTAACTCATTTAACTTTTCCTTAAAGTACTTCTATACTGTGCCATTTGGCTGTATTGCTATTATTTCATTGTTGATGATACCTTTCATCAAAATGCATGTTGTTTGTTAGTCTCTTTTAATTACGTATTTTTGTTGTTATATCTAGGATCATAATTCCTACCCCCTACCCTACCCTTTTTTGCTTCAGCTGAACATAATAGATTTTACTCCCTCCTCATATTTTAATTGCATCCATTTCCTGTTGTCTTAAGGAGTCATTATTTGGTCGATTCTGATTTTCAGGGACCTTGTTGCTTGAGCTAGAATTTATACCTTAATGGGCCAAGCTGTTAATTCCCTTTCTGGTTTTTTCATAGCTCACATTTCTTTTCCAAGTTTTCCCTCTAATACTCTTATTTCATTTATAAAAACATTTTTAAACCCTTGCTTTATTTCTTCCAGGAATTCCCATTGAATTTGTGCCTAAGGCTGTTTTTCTTTGAGACCTGGCTTATTATTGTTTTAAAGCCATTCTCTTCTTCTGGGTCTGATCTTGAAGATCTCTGTCACCATGATAGTTTTTTTTGTGGTGGGCTTTCCTTTTTTGTTTGTTTGCTGATTCTTCCAGCTTAATTCCTGACTTTAGACTCTTAGCATTTCCGGAGGGAATATCTGGTCTCGACCTGTTGCTCCTTTCTTGAAGTACAAATGCTGCGTTATTCTGGGACCCCCAGGCCAGCTCAGGCTGGAGAACTGTAAGCATTCGGTGCTCCCAGAGTGTTCTGATCCTGGGCATAGTTGGAGTGCCGCTGTCCTTGGCAGAGCTCTCAAAGTTCTTGACCTGGGTTTGCGCCTGAGCAGCTGTGGACCGCTACTGAACTTAGCCTCTACTGGTTGAGAGTGACCAAACTGTAGGCTTCCTTTTGCTCTGTAATTTCTACCCTAACTATTCCACTGAAGGATTCAGTGGGCTGGAAATTGAAACAAGATAAACTGATCGTGCCAGATCTTATCATCATCATGCTGGTGATTGGCCTTGGATACTCACCACCTTCCCACTTTCCCCCAGCCTCCTCCGCCCTCTGATTTGGAGGGCTTGAGGGTGGAGCACCACCTTTATAGAGGGCAGCATGTGGACTTGCTAGCTCATTGCACTTTACTTCTTCAGTTCTACTTGCTTTTATCTCCACAGAACAAGATGCCCCCACTCAGTACCCTCTGGTATCTCTTTCCTCCCTCCCCCTTTCCAAGTTCCTTTTGTGGGTTGTCTTTCTCCATTAGATTGTAAGCAATTTGAGGGCAGAAACTGTCTTTCCTAAATACCAAGCTCACTAAAATCCCTAGATCTTGTCCAGATAAACCGCTGACCATCCATCCTTCATCTTGTACTTGTGAAGTTGTTTCTTTGAAACCAAGTATAAGGTTTCAATTTTTATAATTAAATATTTATTTGAGTCGATTATCTTCTAGCTTGTCAAGATATTTTTGTTTCTGACTTATTCAGTGTATTAGTTATCCCTCTCAGCTTCATATCATTAGTAAATTTTATAGGCATGCCATCTGTTTTTAAGACCATGTCATTAACCAGAAGTGTTAAGTAGCAAGGGGCCACATTTAGATCTCTGGAGCTATACTCCCTTGGAGATTTCTTAAGTTATATCAAACCCTTGAGGGGTACTCTTTGGTTTTAGGCATTTAATACCTTCTGGAATCCCCTTTCTTCTACTATCTTCTAGCCCATATCTCTTTGCCTTTTTCTCCCAGAATAGCATGAGACTCTTTTGTTGTCACCAAAATCTAGACAAATTATTGCGTTCCCCATCTGTCAGTTTAGTAACTTGGTCCCAAAAGATGACCAGTATGGCATGACCTATTGTATTTTAATAGGAAGTGTTATTGATAACTTTTGTGTATATATCATTGTCTTTTGAGGAAATGCCACCACCCCTTTATACTCCATAGTGAACAGCCCCTTGCATTAAAGAAAAACAGATTAAGAAAACCAGTTGCCATAATCACTACTTCTGATGATATTTACAAAATTCCACACTCAAGGTCCACCCAGCTCTCCACCAAAGAGAGAGAGGTTCCTTTTTATCATTTGTTCTGGGCTAATGGCTTAAGATTGGTCATGAGGATTACTCAGGGTTTTTTTTATTATTTGTATTGTTATTATTTTTATTTATATTATTGTGGTCATTTTGTATATTTTTCTCTTGATTTTGCCTGTTTTACTTTGCATCAGTTAATGCCTTCCTATATATCTCTGAATTCTTCCTTTTCATTGTTTCTTAACATTCCATTGTACTCATTTATATACCACAGTTTGTTTATATTCTAGTCTGTAAGAAAATGGCTCGAATTATATTTTAATAGTACCACAAAAATTCATACTCTGAATATTTTAATACATATGGAGTGTTGATTTCTCTTTTTTCCTCTTTGGTTGGCTGCGTATACAGTAGTGGGGTCTCTGGGTCAACAGATAATGACTTGTTCAATTTAATGATTTGTTTTTCTAGAACCATCAGACCAAATCCATAGCTCTACCAATAGTATATTTGTGTGTCTTATCTTCCATAGCCCCTATAACATAGACTATTTCCATCTTTTGTTGTCTTTGCCAGGTTTTTGGGTTTTAAATGTCAGATTTACAGTAGTTTTTGCATGTCTCTTAATAATTTGCAGATATCAGGTGATAGTTTGTGGTTATGATTGGAAATAAGATCCTATTCTTTGACTGCTAATCTCTTGATCTTATCTATTTGTTATACAGTAGACTTTTATCAGAGATATTTGATACAGAGGTTTCCCCTACACCCCCAGTTTCTCCTCTTACCCTATCAATTTTGATTTTATTTGAAGTGCCTGAGGCCAGAGTTGAACTCTTGTCTTTCTGACTTCAGACCACTATATCACCTTGCCGCCTGTTTAGATAATTTTACCCTTCACCATAATTATGAAAGATAGTTCTTTCATTCTCTAATGTTTTTAAGGTGTGCTGTGTTTATGAAGCTACACTGAATATTTGTAGTCTCTACTTCCTTTTCTAGTTATTTACTGCAACGACTTAAAAATATTCTGAGGAGATAGGCTTTCCCAGATTTTCAAAGGGTTGCATTGATACAAAAAAAAGGTTAAGAACTCTTGTTCTAGAAGAATAATAGAATGTAGCATAAATCAAACATCAACTTCAACTCATCCAACTTTTTGAGCAATCATTAGAGAAGCCTTTTAAAATCCTGGCGAATCTCTTACAACAGCCAATGTTAGTTAGTAGCAGGCTAGTAATGGTAACCATAACTGAATTTTTTTTTTAAAAGCCCCTGTATCTTTAAGCTATATAACATATATCAAATCTTGCTTTAAAAAACACACACAAGGGCCCTTTTTGTAGATCGCACCTTGGATTATCAAAATATTATTACTGTTTCTTTTAGTGTGTTAATATGTATTGAAATATTGACATGCTAAGAAGATGCAGATGGCTCATTTCTAGACAAAAACTTTTTAGTACTTAGAGGATTTACAGCGACATATGTCCATTTGAAAATTAGCCAGAATTGAGTATGTGTGGGAGCCAACTTCAAAAAAAAAAGCCAAGAATGCTGTTTCTTTCAGAGGGAAAAAAAGATAATCTTGATTATTTGAATGAATCTTTCCAAAACAACTTGATGTGCAAATAGCTCTTTCTGGGATTGGGATGTAGTCTTACTTTGGTTCTCAACGTCCAAATTCAAAACATTTTAAATGAATAGAGACCAACCTATTTGTTATCTAAATGGAACAGAAATCTTTTAAGATTTGAAAGAACATCCTAGCATTCACTGTGCAGTAGCTTTTGGGGAAAGTGAGAAGTTCTTGTTTAGGTTTAGGCAGATATTAGATTCTTTTGAATTATGGATGTTTTTAATATAACATGGAATTATGAATTTCTGTTGTTTAGCAATTAATATTTATCATTTGCTTTACCAAGTTCTATTAGGTAATTTAGTTGGGATCAAGAGGATTCTGTTTAGGTTCTCTGTTATCTCTGATGGAAGTTTCTGTGGCAGTATCCATCATTACCACAGAAGATTTGTTGCAGACTTAGAGTCTTAGTTTTCACAAGCATAGTAGGTGATTTTCTTTTTGTTTTCCAACAACGAATAACGATGCAGAATTCCTTCATGAAAATGCTCCTATGGACTTGCATTCATTTTTAGCTCCTATTTCTTACAAAAATATGAGAGAACTGGCAGAAGCTCTTGGATAATGTTTATATGTGAGGTGTGGCATTCCCCTGGACTAGGGTGATGGCAGTGGCAGGGGAGAGATGATAGTAGGGGGAAAAATTTTTTTTTTCTGGTTGAAAGCCAGTGTTATTTACAAAATACCAAGTTAGCTTTTTAAAAATTTTGTCTTATAGCTGCTGGCCAAAATATCTTCTTAAAGAGAGACAGAATACACCAGCTCCCTTATGTCAACAAAATCCAAAAACCTAGAAATTGCCCCAGACCAATAACGATCAAAAATCCAGAAGCAAAGTGCAGTGACTTCTTCTGCCCTCAAACTACACCAAAAGTTGGACAGAAGTTCATGGGCCATACTAAAGAAAACTGCTAGTAAAGCCAGTGCTAGCATAGGCAAACAAGCTAGCAACCTTCTGGTGCAACTAGACTGTCCAGAGACCCGTAGGCAGTAAGATTTTGTTTGAAACAGCAAGAAACGAGAGCCTTCCATGGTTAGAAACCCACAGCGTGGACCTCCAAAGCGGTGTGGCGTTTTGTGTCAGTGCCCTGGGTGAAAGGGTGCCTGTGCTGAGAAGCTGTAGAGCAGAAGTGTCAAAACCCCCTGCCAGCATCGACAAAGTACTTGAAAAACTCTGGAGTGCTGCCTGAAACAGATTAAAATGTAATTGGATAAATAAAAATACAGTACACCAAGTACTTCATCAGCGAGGAAGGGGATTATGTGTTTTTATAGCACCTACTATGTGCCAGGTACTGTGCTAAGCCCTTTACAAATCTGTCATTTGATCCTCATAATAATCCTTTGAGGTAAGTGCTGATATTTCATTTTACAGTTGAGGAAACTTTAGCACACAGCAGTTAAGCAGCTTACCCAGGGTCCCACCGAGGTTAGATTTGAACTCAGATCTTTCCGTCTCCAGGCCCTCACTGTTCTTTTATACTACCTAGAATACCCAGAAATTAAGCAAAGAGGTAAAAAATAATAAAAGCCCTGGAGAATAGTATTGGAAAGAGAATAAATAGCTTAAAATTGAAAGGAGTAAACCTACCTAAGTTATAGTTTCCTTGAAAATTAAAATTTGCCAAAGAGAAAATTAATGACTTCAGAGAAAACAAAATATAAAGATTGAATCTGTTGTCACAAACAGCTGACTTAGAAAACAGGTGAAGAAGATATAAATTAAAATTTGCAGAGCTCACTAAAACCCATAATAAAAAAACAAAGCCTGGAACAAATCATATCAAGAAATCATAAATGAAGACTGTATTAAATTCTAATTCTAAACTCTAATTAAATCTATTAGATCCAGAAGTCAAAGTAGAGATAGAATCTACTAATCACTTCCTTGAAAGAAACTCTAAAAAGGAAAATCCCAGAAATATCATTTTCCAAATCTAGAGTTAATCTAGAGTTTTCACGTCAAATAAAAGAAATACTGCATGCATCCAGAAAGACACCATTCAAGTACCAAGAAACCATAATCAGGATCAACTAAGACCCCAGATGAGAGGAGATTCTAGTTTCAAAAGACAAAATTTACCACTGAGGATAGCTTACCTTGCAAAGCTGAGTAAAATCTTGCAGAAGGAAAACAGAGCTTTAATGAAAAAACACTTTCATATATTTCTGATGAAAAGATCAGAGTTGAGTAAGAACTTCGAAATACAAACACAAGAGAAACTTAAGCAAAATTTTTGGTCATTTGGAAGGGTCTCTATGATCATGCAGTGTTGATAATGCTATGATAATACAGTATTAAATATCATTACATTGAGAGATGATTTCAGAGAATCCTGAGAAGCTTTGAATTAAGAGCTATACTCATTGGCCTCTCTAGAGAGCACACTCCATTCTCTCTCCTTTTTTGAAAGTTGGGACATAATCATTTGTACTTTTTCCCTATTGTAATAATCTCTTCTCCGTGATATTACAGAGTTCACTGATAATGAGTGGTTAGGCAGTCATACTTTACTTAGTTCTATAAATAGTCTAGCATATAATTTTTCTGGACTAGGTGATTTGACCTCCTCAAACTATTTATTATTCTTTTGACATAACTCTTGCAGTTAGTGGCCCTTCCATTCACCCAAACTCAAAATGTTAAAATGTTCCCCTTTTTCCTCCACTTATTTAATCAGTTATAAATTCCTATTGATTGTACCTGTGCAATATCTTTCAAATCAGCCCTGTAATCAGAGCAACCATTTTACCATGAAATGAGTATTTGATTTGGGGCTTGTCACTATCACACCCAACTGAGTTTCCATGTTTCATACTAGCCTCAGGTAGCCAGTATCTTTACAAGCTAGAATATACTTTTAAAATATCACGCCTCTAATAATTAGAGTTGAGTGTCCCCACCTTTTGGAGGCTATGTTTTTGATAAATCACTGTTACTCCAAGAAGAGAGATCAAGCCTTTGGAAACGCTCGCCTGGTAAGGATGAGCCACTTTTAGACATTTCCAATTGACCCACTTTAGCTGTTATTCCAGCACTTAGATGGAGTTTCTGCCCCTAAGAGGGCTCTGTCCCAATTGAAGATAGGATTCAGCCCTTCTTTAATTTCCCACAGGGTAGTTCAGACAACTCCTTTCAGGAAAGGTTTTGGGACCAACAGTTGTGATTTTTGCAAAGTGCTTTTATTTTCAATGATACAGGGAGGTAAAATGGTCTTGCATGGTGAATGAGTATTCACCTGGAAGAAAGGGGCTCTTTTAGCTGCCTTGGTCATCTTGAGATTTCTGATGATGATGTAACAGCAAGAGTACTGACAACAGTAATAATAATGGCTAACATATAGTGATTTAAGGTTCGCAGAATGTTTCACGCGTATAAACTCATTTGATTTTAACAACTACCTTGTTGAGTTAGGTACTGTTATCCCCATTTTACAGATGAGGAAACTGAGACACAGGTTAAGTGATTAAATATCTGAGGCAGGATTTGAACTCACATCTTCCTGACTCAATCTGAGTCAGTGTTGATGTCAGCTAAGGCCCCAGGATAGGTTGCATATAAGAGGCTCTGACTTCTAGCTCCCTTGCTAAAGATGACCTAGACCTGCAGCTGTGTTGACAGTATTGTCATCTGTGCTGTGTAGACCTGATGTTCCTGGTGACATTCCTGTCCGTCACTGTTGTTTTTATGTTATGAAGCTTACTGTGAACTACCACATGGATTTAGAGGATTTTTTGGTTTTTATTATTTTTTAAGTTCGTCCTCCAGTACTTTTCAAGAGATCAGAATTCTTTTAACACTATTTTAGTGAGGGGAATTTCCCTAGAAAGTAAATACTACTACCCTTGACCAGTACAGAATTGGCTAGGGAATGGCACTAACTGGGCTCCAAAAAAGGGCATCCAGGAACACATACTGGACTGAGGGAGGAGAATGAAGCCTGTTGATCTGATCTGACCTTGCCTAGGCTAAGTTAGGTATGTCTTATAATCTGACTAGATTCCTCCCCTCTGAGGTGAAAATAAAGCTGGCAGACTAGCTTGAGGAATGGAGGGAAGATATGTCCCTTGTCAGGCAAGGAAGGGACTAAATAAAGAAAGGTCTTCTAGCTAGGCAGGAAAAGGAAGGGAGAGCCTACACCCCGAACTGGATTTTGATAGGTGTGTTGAGTGGGTTGCTAAGTGCATTTTTAGCCAGGTACTTCCACACAGGAGAATTATGGAGAGAAAAAATTACTGGGATGATGGTTGTTAAGGGGGAAAATGGAGAGAGATTTTTAGCCATGGATAGACACTCTTTTTGGGTGAGGAATGGCAAGCCCTGGATTCTCATGCCCTTGACTGTAAGTGGGGAAGAGAGATGACTAAATAGTTGTAAATCCTATCTTCTGCAAGGACCACAGTCACAAAGTTTCAGAGTTGGAAGGGACTTCAGTGTCTTATCCGGTCTAATCCATATATTCCAAAAGAATCCTACTACAACATGATTGAGAAGTAATCTTTCAGTGTTTGCTTACAGACCTACAGTGAAGGGGGAACCCATTACCTCCCAAGGCAACCTGAAATGTGCCTCTTTTCAGTTTTCATCCATTGCTGTTGATTTTGCCCTGTGAAGTCAAATAGAAAAAATCTGGTTTTTTTTCTTCTACATGACAGACTATCAAATATTTTTAAGGCCGTTATGTCCCTTTAGGAACCTTTTATCCTGGGGGGCAGAGCCAAGATGGTGGCTGGAAAGTAGGGACTTGCTTAAGCTCTCCCCCAAATTCCTCCAAACACCTGTAAAAATGACTGAACAAATTCTAGAGCTGCGGACCCATGAAATAGCGGAGGGAAACCAGTCTCCAGCCCAGGAGAGCCTGGATAGTCTCCGGGAAAGGTCTGTCGCACTGTGCTGGGAATGGAGCGCAGCCCAGCCTGGGCCAGTGCTGGGACAGACCAGACTGGTGAGTCAGCCTGCAGAACAGGCCCTAGGGCCATGAATCAGTGAGCTGTGGCAGTTACCAGACTTCTCAACCCGCAAAGAGCAGCTTAGTGGGAAACTGCAGCATTGAGTTGAGACCAGTCTGATCACCAGCGCTGGGGGTGGCAGAGGTGGTGCAGCGGTGGCGGTGACAGCAGCAGGAAGCTCCCGAGGCTGCTTCCAGAGCTCCAGCATCAGCTGCTTCCTGAATCCTGGGCTCACACAGTGGGAGGAATCTAGCAGCAGATCACAGCGGGAATGCAAGGAGCACTTTGTGGGCACAAAGGAAGGTTCTCTTGCTGCGCCTTGCTTGGATCTAGACTGCAGTCCTGGTTGGCGGTTCTTGGGGGAGGAGGGGCACTGCTGGGACAGAGCCTGGGGTGACGGTGGAGTAGAAAACAGCAGTGCTTGGACCCTAAAGCTTGGGACAAAGTACTCTCTACTCTACAAGCAGTCATACCCTGACAAAAAACTCAAGGGTCAAGTAGTTGTCTGGGAACATGAACAGGCAGCGAAAACGAACTCAGACTCAAACTCAAACTCTAGATTCCTTTTTTGGTGACAAAGAAGATCAAAACATACAGCCAGAAGAAGTCAACAAAGTCAAAGAACCTACATCAGAAGCCTCCAAGAAAAACATGAACTGGCCTCAGGCCATGGAAGAGCTCAAAAAGGATTTGGAAAAGCAAGTAAGAGAAGTAGAGGAAAAATTGGGAAGAGAAATGAGAGTGATGCAAGAAAACCATGAAAAACAAGTCAATGACTGGCTAAAGGAGACCCAAAAAAATACTGAAGAAAATAACACCTTAAAGAATAGACTAACCCAAATGGCAAAAGAGCTCCAAAAAGCCAATGAGGAGAAGAATACCTTAAAAGGCAGAATTAGCCAAATGGAAAAGGAGGTCCAAGAGACCACTAAAGAAAATACCACCTTAAAAATCAGATTGGAGCAAGTGGAAGCTAGTGACTTTAGGAGAAATCAAGATATTATAAAACAGAACCAACTTGACCCTTTAATCTTTCAGGCTGAACATCCTTATATCCTTCAACTCATAGTCACATGGCATATCCTCAGGAGCGTATCTTGGTTTCCCCCTCAGGATACTCTCCCACTTTTCAGTGTCCTTTCCAAATTGTGGTGCCCAGACCTGAACATGATGTTCCAGATGTAGTTTGACCAGGGTAGAATACAGTAGCAGCATCATCTTCCTATTTCTGGAGGGAAAAGAGGAGAGCTTCCTGCCCGACAGGGTCCCAACTGCAGATGGATGGTGGCTCCCGCTGGTGGGAGATTTGAGGTAGGTAGGAGAAGGCCTCGATAATTTGGATTCTGTCAACTGATACATTCAAGAAAATGAGTGGCGATAGATGGCCCGTGTCTCAGCAGAAGCTTTTCACATCTAGACTGATGTATTAGAGCAGGCTCAGGATGATAGTATAGCAAAATACAACAAGCATTTATCAAGTGCCAGATTCAGTGTTAAATGCTAGTGAAACAAAAATGGTACAAACTGAGCTTGCTCTCAAGGAATTTATATTTTCACTGGGGAAAATGATATGGAGTCCTGTATCCAAGATAATTCAAGTCAGCAAACATTTCTTAAATGCTTGCTATGTGCCAGGCTAGGAGTGGAGTGCTAGGAATACAAATATAAATAGAAAGAAAGACAGTCCCTGCTCTTAAGGAGTTTACATTTTAATGGGAGCAGACAACACATAAAAAGGAAGTTGTGAAAAGGGCCTTTAGGATAGGAGGAGGGATGAAGGTACCCCGTATCAGCACCATAAAGAGAGTCTGAAAGATTTAGGAGTTAAGGTTGGAGCAAAATAAAGAATGGCTGGACTGGGCATCATCCTTAGAAGATACGGGAGGAACCAGCCAATCAAAAGGAGAGGCCTCAGGGCAGAAGGTACTTACACTGTGTGAAATTAAGGACTAGAGTGAGCTTCCGGGGTAAAGAGGTTTCTGGGACATATAAATAAGCTCATCTATCGTATCCCTGTGTCTCAGAGGCACAGTCCAAGGTTCCAGAGTAGGGAAAGAGAGATGAAGGTGATGGGCCAGTAAACAGACGTCATGGTGTGGAGATGGCTTAGAAATGGTATAGAAGCCCATTTCCAGGCAATGTATGTCAAAAAGCTTGCCTATCCAGATACAAGAATAGAGCAGGGATTCGGTAGCTATCTTCACATATCTAAAGGACTTTTATGTGAAGGTCAAGCCAGTGAGCATTTATTTAGTGCCTGCTCTGTGACATGCATTGTGCATGGGGAGAGGAAAGCAAAAAAAAAAAAATCCCTATTGTTAAGCAGCTCTCAGGCCAATTAATGGTGGAAGCTGACAGCTTTAATTACATAAAATTTAAAATCTTCCATGAGTAAAATCAGTGTTGTTAAAGTAGGGAAACAGTTAACTGTAGAAAAACATTCTTGTTGCAGGTTTCTTTATAGGTCTTATGTCTAAGATACATAGGTAATTGATACAAATATATAAGAAGAGCTGCTCCCTTAAATATAAGCAATAAAAGCATAACAATAGTCATTTCTCAAACTTTATGAAAAAATACCCCAAATCTCTAAGAACAATGCAAACTAAAGCAATTCAGATTCAGCCTCACACTCATTATATTGGCAAATATGAAATGGCAGTTGTTGGAAAGGTTGTGGAAGGAGAGGTGCACACTGATGCTCTTTGATTAGACGCCTAAAGTGGCTCAACCGTTCTGGAAAGCAATTTCAAACTATACCCTCCCAAATCACTAAATTATGTGTACCATTTGACATAGTGATACCACTAGTAGGGATCTGCCCCAAAAAAGTAAAGGTAAGAAAGGACCCATATGTACAATGCAACACTTTTTGTGGTAATAAAGTATTGGAAACAAAGTGGTGGTCCATCATTTGCGAAATGTCGGAATAAATTGTGGCAAAGAAATACCATAAAATATTATTGTACTATAAGAAACTATAAACGTGATGGATTTAAAGAAGAATTAGCAAGGCTTATGAGCAGATGAAGAGTAAAGTAAGCATAACAATTTATATTTATTTAATAACTGCAAGACTACAGAATTCTGATCATTGACCACTTTTGTAGTTGTTGTTGTCCTTCATTCTCGAAGAGGACCAAAATGACATCAGTAAGTTAGAGTCAAGTTACAGTGTGTCTGACTATGGCCGATCAAACCAATACAAGCTCAGAATGCTCTACTGCAGGTTGGGCACAAATAGTCCATGTGAACATTTGGGGTGGATTCTCTAAGCTTGTGCATCCCCCATTTCTTTTGAGCTACTTCAATTCTGCTTTGCTCATAGAGCACAGCACCTTATGAAGGCATGCCATGCTGGGTGGTCCTGTGCCAGTGTCTCCCATGTCACAAGATCAGTGCCAAATTTCCTAAGATAGAGCTTGAGAGTGTTCTTGTATTTTTTCTACTGACCACCATGTGAGCACTCCATAAAATAGTCTTTTAGGCAAGTGTACGTTTGGCAGCCCATCGGCGTTGTACTCTCTGCAGTAGTTTGAATGCTTGGCTGTTTAGTTCAAGAAAGGACATCACTGTCTGGTTATCTTTTCCTGCTGGGTCATCTTCAGGATATTCCTACGATAATTCAAATGAGAGTAATGGTGCTGGTATGCTGTCCAGGTTTCATAGGCATACAATGAGGTCAGCACAAGTTGTTGTGGCTCTATAGACCTTCTTCTCTCCCACACTTATCTTTGGAGCCTCCCAAACACTGAACTAGCTCTGGCAATGCATGCATCAACCTCATTATCAATGTGAGCATCCCTAGAAAGTATACTGCCAAAGTAAATGAACTTATCCACTGATACAGTCAGTAGTGAGGGATTGTGGAAAATTATGTCAAAATTTGGTTGCCCAGAGAAGTTCATCAGTGTTGTATGTCAGTTTCATGATAGCATGCTTGCCTGGTTTCTGGATAATAGAAGATGCTCTCATGCTTTCCCAGTCACCAGCAGAATGAAACAAGGCTGTGTGCTTGCTCTCATGCTTTTAGCCTGATGTTTTCAGCTGTGTTGTCACATGCCTTCAGTGAGGACACAGAGCATCAAGGTCAGCAACTGCACTGATGGTAAATTCTTTGATTTGAAAAGGCTTGAAGCCAAGACTAAAGTGGAGGGAGTGTTGATGCATGATTTTTTGTTTGCAGATGATTGTGCCCTCAAAGGCAGCCTCTGAAGCTGAGATGTAACAAAGTACGGAGCTAATCTCTGCTGCTTGTGCTAATTTTGGCCTAACTTTTGGCATATGTTTCCCTTTGAGGTATATGTTCAACTGAATGGTTGTTGGAGTGCCTTCTAACCTTAAAACTGATTTTGTGATATGTTAAGACGTAGCAAGGTAGAGGGTGAATTGAGATTTTTCACAAAGAAGACATTGTGGAACAGCTCTCAAAGGAAATAGGGTAGAAAGGGAACAATAAAAATTTTGCCATGTAGTCATCAAGGACCAGTTGAGATTAGATAGCAGGCCACCAATTGGCCTGTGGTCTGACTTCTCCATTGCACTTCAGCTCCTTGGTAATAGGTGCTAAGAATGTGAATATTTGGAGAGAGAAGGATCAAATGTAGGGTCAGAGATTGGCAGGGCCTGAATGTTATATAGTACTAAGTAGCGGGGGGATTAAGGTTATAAAACGGACATCTTTGAACTGGATTTCTCCAGGGTTGACTGTTGAGAGGAAAGAGAGATCAAAGTTGGGGTGAGGATGGGGCAGCTGGGTGTCACAGTGAGTAGAGCACCGGCCCTGGAGTCAGGAGGACCTGAGTTCAAATTGGACCTCAGACACTTGATATACTAGCTGTGTGACCTTGGGTAGGTTTCTTAACCCCAATTGCCCTGCCTTCCCCCCTCCAAAAAAACCCCCAAAACCAACCAAGTAGGGGTGGTGGACTATGGGAATTTTAAAGGGGTGATAGCCCTAGAGGTTTTGGTGAGGATGAAGAATGAGGCTAGGAGGAATGAGGGAGATATAGAAGGATAGGAAACTAATTATTATATCTTTACAGGAGAGAGGGAAGAAAAAAAAAACCACATTTATTAAGAACCTATTATATGCCAAGCCCTCTGCTAAGCACTTTACACATATTTCATTTAATCCTGACAACAACCCTGGGAGTTAAATGTTGTTACTATCCTCATTTTATAGATACGAAAATTGAGGCAGGAGTATTTAAATTATTTATAGATAAGCTTTCACAATAAGATGACTGTGTACAAGGAGATTTAACATCTTTAAGTTAAACATTTACAATGTCTAAGTCACAGGATTAGGGAATCACAAAATTTGAGAGCTGGTAGAGATTTTCAGTGGCTATTCTCTGATATATAAGAAAGGAGTCCTCACTAGAGCATACCTGATAAGTGGTCATCTAAGCCTCTACTCTAAGGATTTGGAGCCAACCATCTATTGAGGCAGTCTGTTCCCATTTTTGGACAGCCCTGATTTTTAGGAAATGTTTCCTTAGATCAAATCTAAATTTGTACCTCTATTTGTGAAGAGGTTAAAGAAAAATGATGATGGTAGGGAACCATAGGTTTCTAGGGGTGTTTGAGACCCCAAAATACCTACACGCTGGGTCCTGCCGAAAGAATTCGACTCAAGCATTCCCAGCCAAGGAAATAGATAATGTTTATTAAGGGTTTGCCATAATGGGTTGTCTTAAGAAATCTTACCCTTTGTGATGGCAGATTCAGTCTGAGCTAGATTGAATCTGAGCCCCTTCATGGAGGCAAGATGAGACTTACGTACACAAAGATTGTGGGAGGGATCGAAGGGTGGTCTGGGGTGACTAGAGGAGGGCTTTAGAGAGGGTCCTTAGGAGGAATCTAAGGAGGAGCTTGATGGGACCTCAATGAGGTTAGACTCCAGGATGAGGTCAGACTCCAGGGTGGGAAATAGCTGAAGGCTACCTGGAGATGAAAGACCACAGAAGGCTAGGGTAACTGGGCCTAGGGTATAGATATTTTGACCAGAATTAAGGGTGGGAAGTAGCTGGATAATAAAGGGCAAGGCTAGGTAGAGATTTGGGCCTAATGATAATGTAAGGTTATAGCCTCAGGCCAAGGCCAGATCAAGTGGGTTCTCAGAGACTGTACCCTTATCATTTGTACCTCTGCAGCTTTCACTTACTACAGATCCTGCTACTGCCCCCAGAAGTCAAACAAAACAAGTCTCATCCTTCCTTCATATGACAGCCCTTCAGATTCAATATAAAAAAGTATACTGTGGCCCTTCTCTCTTGCCTCTTCCTATCTTCCCTACTTCAAGGACCTAGGGATGTTTACCTTCCACTGAACCTCATATGACATGGGCTTTTAAGGCCCATCACTATCCTAATTTCCCACCTTTGGGAACTTTAACTTCTCATTGTCCTTAGAATTTAACCCAGCACTCCACCTGAGATCTGCAGGATGCCTTTCCTGTTTTCCTCAGATACTAGTGCCTTCTCTAAGGTTACCTTCCATCTTATATCATATTATGTTTACGTTGTCTTTCATATTAGAATGTAAGTTTTTTTCTCTTTATTTGTTCCTCAGTGCTTTTTGTACAATGCCTAGGACATAGTAAGTACTTAATAAATAAATGTTTGTTGATTGATTAATATTGATCTTATTTGTTTAAATATAACTAGCATCATTTTAGCTGATAATACACAGTATTTGCTGGGCTCAGTACCTCTTGACTTTCTTTTTGAAGAAAATATTCCTGATACATTGATGGGAGGCTTCCATATGCCTTTAACATTCCTTCTCATCCTGGAACCATATTTTCTAACCCATTTTTGCTGTCTTCCTCTATGTTCAATTTTGCATTGAAGTCATTCAATATGAAGGTATAGTCTTCAGTTTCTCTGGCTCCTCCTACTCTGTAGATATTGGCCATAAGCTACTGGGTGAGGTAAATAAAATGTGAAGACTTCACAGAGAAAATATGTGTAAATACATATCTATATCTATACTAAGAAATGTTTAAAAATCAAGAAGTAGGGAAGTAAAAAAAAAATTCTTAGGCTGTGAGAGTCTGATGGCTCAGCCTCTGGGAAAGTTTACCCTGAAACTTTTTGTTCTTTCTAATGGTTCTGGTTTAAAGATTTGCTCAGTAAGAACAGGGTCATAATGACCTGTTTTTCTCTATTGTAAAGAATGGAGAGGGTCTCCCCCTCCACTTATCCTATTCTCCTCCTTTAGATTTATAGATGTCGCCTCAGTTGTAATCATTAACTAAGGGAATGGGAATTGGAGTTTCTATGCTTCAGTTTCCTGGTTCTTTGTCTAGCTTTCGTGCTCAAATTGTAAGCCCACCTCCCAGCCAGTGGTTAGAAGGGTCAGAGGTGGGCGGGAATTCTCTTGTGTTAGGTATAATTATGGGTGCTTTGCCTCTTGTAAAGCGTCTCCTTTGCTGGTTCTGCTCTGTTCTAGCAGGGGATGCCCAATTCTGGAGAACTGAATAAAATTTATTTCTGTTCCTACCCTGAGATGTCTCCTTATTATAAATTTAATTGGTGAGGGTCTTTCATCCCACACACTACGATTGTTTTCTAGTATTCCTCTTTCAAATGTTCATCATGAGTTTTGCAATGTAAGATGAAATAACGTTTCTTGGATATTTGACAAAACTATAGGGAGAATATACAGGATTATTATGTTTCAATTCCTCCAACCATTTGTCCACATGTTGACTAGATAGGAATCTCTCACTTTTTAGACTATTCAGAACTAAGTTAAAGTCTACGAATTCTTGGCAACTTCCATGTACTACCATTCTGCCACTGTCATTGAATATGTGGAAGTGGTTCTCACAAGCTTAAGATTCATTTTGTATTTTTGTTTGTTTGATTAACCAATTGCAGGCATTCACAGCCAAAGAATTCATACCCAGATGACCAGTCTAATAGCAATGGACTTCCCTCTACATAACTAGCTAGCCAGAGTAGGCTTTCAAAAGGGGGTACATCAACTTAGGGCATGTTCTGTTTGCTTTTCCAGCATTTTTAAACTTGGCAGAGCCTGCACCCTGCTGGTAATGTATTAGAGATCCTGGTTTAAACTCCAAACTACCCTGCATGACGTATCAAAGGAGAACTTTATTGAGAAAAGTCCACATATACTACTGCTGTAATACCTAAAGTACTCAAAAAAAAAGACAGATTATGTTTTCTCAGATATTTCCTTATAGAGAGAATATATAGTTCGCTCAGACTTAATGACAGAGAAAAATTCTACCAAATTTTGTGTTTCAGAATTTGCAAATTACAGGCTATTAGTAACAAAAGTATTTTTGACTAGTTGGAACAAGATTATTTATTTAGCAGTTGATCCTTTATTTTATTGTTAAATATATTTTATACTAAAGTAGCAAAAGATTTTTACCGTTGACTTTCTGTTTATTTTTGAAACTTAGGTTTATTTACAAAAAATTAATTAAGTTCTGGAAGCTGGGAAATCTGTGTATAGCCATAGAATGTTGATTTTTCTTTTGGCCAGATGAGGGCACTTTGTCTTTACATTTGGATCTATCGTCAGCCTAAAATATCTAACTTTTTCATTCATTTCCTGTGAGCAAGAATAGAGAAAAACAGCTTTGTTATTTAAAAAAACAATTGTGTTGTGTTATAGAATCTCATAGAATGAACCTAAAATAGAGGGGGAAATCTCGAATGCATGCTTTTTAAGTACCTAAGTTAACATTAAAAAATGCCTATACAATACAGTGAATTTTGTGGGAAAACTACCTTTAATACATAGATGCCTTTGTGCTCTGAATGAGAGAGACATATTTGTCTCTAGTTTTCAGAATGAAAAGAAATTGTAATTTATTTTGGGCTGACCTATCATTTTGTTAATTTGAGTATGAAGTTGTCTTAACCCAAAAATCAAAGTCAAATCAAGTAAACAAGCATTTATGAAGCTCCTGCTCTGTGCTAGGCATTGTGCTAATTAAGCACATAGGTCTCCTGTTAGAATGTTCCATTTGCTTGTCCTGCTGTTCCCCAACATCTTCTGTCCCCCAAGGACATTATAATTGGAATAGAATTTGCCTTTTAGTGGTGGAGACATTTTTTGAAAATTCTTTGTTTTTCTTTTAAAGAGATAACCTTAGGCAAATAAAGTGGGAGTTGCTTACCTTTGAGTCTAATTTGCAGCATTATGCAAGAAAGTTAACAGCTTCAAGAATATATCACCTTTCTTTACAATTCTTTATGAGATAGTGCAAATGTTGTAATTCCTGTTTTATATGTGAGAAAACTGATGTATGTTAAATGACCTGCGTGTTTTCACATAGCTAGTCTAAGTGTTGAAACTGGGATTCTGACTCAGGCTACTGATTCTAATGCTATCACTTTTCTTACTACAACATGACACTGCTGCCCCCATGGGAGTAGTCACTCAGTGATCTATTAAAGATCTGTTAAAAAATCTCGAAGATTCCTCTCCGTAATATGCACCCAAAGTAGTCTTTTTGAAAATCTCCTGTTAGGGGTACCTGTCAACTCCTAAGGCAGCCAGTTCTGCTTTTAGATAGTTCTAATTATTGAAATGTTTTTGCTTATTTCAAGCCTTAATTTGCCTCTTTGTAATATCTATGCATTGCTTCTGTAATAAATGGAAATAATGGAAGGATTGGGGAAAGCTTATATTTGCATAGTGCTTTAAGGTTTGCAAACCATTTTTCCCAATTACCTACTGTATCTGGAGGTAATTGACCTCGGCGTAAATGTGTGTCACCAGGCCCATCTGTATCCCAGCTATCTGACATGTATCTTCACCTGGATATCCTGACAACAATCGAAAACTGACTTATCCAACACTGAATTCTTTAATTTGCCCCTTCCCCCAACATCCTCTCTTGCCCAGTTTCTCTCCAGTAGTCTTCTCCTATTTTTTGTGGATGAGTCATGCCTGCTTTATGTAGGCTGGATGGTTCTTTAAAAGGGCAGGAAGCCTTTGACTTCCTAGTGGCCTGAGGCATGAAAGACCCAATTTAGGGGGGCCTAGTACAGGAGCTCAGCTTAGTGGGAAAGCCTTCCTGACTTAAGTGGTTAGTTGCTGTGGTAACATGGAGGTGGAGGGGAGTAGTATTTTATCTGAGCCAGTATATTTTTAAACTTTAGAACTTGTATTCTTTTAATCTCTTGTTATCAGTGAAGTTATTTTTATTGCATTTTACAGTCCACCACATCTCATTGCATTCTAATTCCAACCCTGAATCCTTGGACTGGCTTGGGTTAGGGTTGGCCTAGAATAGTTCTCGTCCTTCTTGGCCTCTGCAGCATTTGGCACTGTTGAAATCTCTCCTTCTCCTATCCCACTTTTGAGTATTGTCTCCATTCTGGGTTTTCCCGACCTAGTTCTGACCCTATTCTGCCATAGTTCATTACCTGCCTGACTGATCATTCTCAATTTCCTTTGGTAGTATCATTTATATCCTGCTTTCTAGGCATAGTTGTATACCTGGACCTTGTCCTGAGTCCTTTTCTCAATCTATGATATCATTAAATTCCTTGGATTCAACCTATCTCCAACTGTATGTCCCAAGGGCATTGAATTAAACAGGTCCAAAATAGAGCTCTTTATCTTTACCTCTAAACCTACCCTTTCCTCACTTGGTCTAGAGTACCAGGTTTTACTCTATGAGTCATTCTTTGACTCTTCACTCACACTCATCCCTTGTATCTTATCCTTTGCAAGGTCTTGTAGCTTTTACCTGCTCCCCCCTCACATCCATCTCCTTCATAACCTCCTGGACTATTGCTGTAGTCTCCTTATTAATCCCCTTGTTTCCAGCATTTCTCCCCTACCATCTAGCTTACACACAGCTACAAAATGGCATTCTTTTTTTTGTTCATTCTTGAAAAATAAGTTTTTATTGATATTTTCTGCTTTTTACGTCACCATAGTATCCCATGTAGCACTCTTTCTCTCCATCCCAGAGAGCAACTCATGAGAAACAATACCTTTTAAAGAGAAAAAAATGTTAGCACAACTGATCAATATATTGAAAAAAATCAGTAAACATGTACAGTGTGTAACATCTGTGGATCTCTCACCCCCATGGGGGTGGGGCGGGGTAGTATCTTCAGATATATTTTCATTTGAGTACTATTTAATCCTTTTATATTGTAGTTACCTGTGTATGTTTTTTCTTGACTCTGCTTATTTCACTCTAAATCAGTTCATATAGATCTTTCCATGTGTCCGTATTTATTACACACCATTTCTTCAGCGCAGTAATGTTTCATTATATTCATGTACCACAGTTTGTTTAAATATTCCCCAATTGATGAACATATACTTTGTTTCCATTCTTAGCTATTCCAAAAATTGTTATTTTAAATATTTAAGGTAGATTGGCAATTTTCTCTTATTGATGGCTTCCTTGAGTAATCTCTTTTCTTGAGAGTCCCAGTAATGGAGACTCTGGTTTATTTGCATAATTCCAAATTGGTTATATCATTTTTACAACTCTTATCAACAATGTGTCAGTGTGCCTGTCTTTCACAATTCCTTTGCCCTTTTTTGTTGTTATTTTTGCCAGTTTTCAGGATATGAGGTTGTTTTGTTGTTGTGTACTTCTTTTATTAGTAATTTGGAGCATTTTTTCACTTGTTCGTGAATACATCACAGTTCTTTGTGAGACCATTTATCTATTAAAGAATGGCTACTAGTCTTATGTATATATTTATTAATTTTTATATATATATATATAGGATACCGAACCCTTATCAGAGAAATTTGATGGAAAGATTCCACTTCCCTTTTTATCCTAGATAAATTCATATTGCATATGCAGAAGCTTTTCAGTTTCAAGTACTCAGAGTTATCTTTTTTTATCTTTTGTAATTACCTCTATCTCTTGTTTGGTTAAGAATACATTTTCTACCCATAGCTATAAGAAGTATATGATGTGTTTCTCTTTTAAGTTTTTATAATATGATCTTTAACATTAACGTCACATCCATTTAGAGTATGGCCTAATTTCTGCCAGACTGCTTTCCAGTTTCCCTGGCAGTTTTTAACAAATAAAGTCAGTTTTTCCCTATGTAATTTATTTTCCTCTTTATCAAATACTAAGTTATTGAGTTACATTGTTTTTGAATCTCCCTTGCCTGCTTAGTTCCATTGATCTGTCTCTCTGTTCTTTAAGCAGCACCAAATGGTTTTTATGACTACCACTTTATAATATTAGTTTGAGGTCTGGAAGTACTGTTCTCCTTTTGTCCTTACTACATTTCAAAATTTCCTTTGGCATTCTAGATCTTTTCTTTTTTCCAAATGAATTTTGTTCTTATTTTATCAAGTTTTATAGCGTCCTCTTGGTAATTTGATTGGTGTAGAATTAAGAGTATAAATTAACTTTGGTAGTATCCTCATTTTTATTATATTGGTACAGTCTAGCCATGAGTACTGAATACTCATTTAACATTTTTTTAAGAAGTGGTTTGTAATTGAATCTATGTAAGTCTTGTGAATTTTATGCAGATATTTTATGCATTTTATTATTTGGGATGAGATTTCCCTTTTATTGCTTATTGTGTTTTCCAGTTATTATATAGAAAAGCTTTTGATTTGAAGATTTATCTTATTGCCCTCAGTTACCTTTTGGATGATCAAAACTGAGCCGAGGTGGATGCTGTACTCTTTCTCTCAGACTTAGTGAAGTGCCACCCTATCGTGCAGTCCTCACTCCTCTCACACACATACCTGTGTCCTGTCCACATGCATCCTATCCTGGTGGCCTGTCTCACTCTGTTCCTTAGTTCTCTGACCCAGCACTGGTCCTTCCAGGTTGCAGCCCCTGGCAAGCTTTTACTCCTAAAGGGCTGTAACTGAGCTGGCTGTCAAGACCCAAGCAAACTTCTGCAGCCTAGAGCTGGGGTCTTCATGGCACCAGAAAGAGAGGGAAGGAACCAGGGTATAATGGGAGTTTTGCTGTAAGTTTGTGCTGTGTCCTTGGGTCTGCTAGTACAGCCTCACTGTTAGTTGAGTGGGAGGTGCGGGAGGGGTGCTGAGTGAGTTCTGGGTTGGTTTTGTTTTTTTTTTTAAATTTCTTTTGGATTCTGGATGTCCTGTTTCAGTGATATGCATGCAGGTTAAGGTTGAAGATTAAATGGGAGGAGAAGTGGAAGTAATGATTATAGATAGCATTTTCAAGGAGTCTAGTTGAGGAATGGAGGAGATGTTTAAGATGATAGACTGAAGGGGATAGTAGGTCTAGTGAGAAGAGAGAACATACTGCAAATGTTTCTTTACTCCATAAAATCAGAGGCAAGTCCTTAGCAGAGCAGATGGTGGAGTGCTTCAGGATGGAAGCCTCGGAATATCCTCCGTAGGGTGTGTTATTGAAGGTCGGGAAGAGTAAAAGCATGTTCTTGCTTCAGTGAGGGGCCCAGTTGAGATTAGATAAGCCTTGGCAATCAGGCCTCTAACCTTGCCATTCAACCAAAACCAGTTTATTTTAATGATCTCTTAATTGCCAAGGCTGGTCATTTTTTCTCCCCTCTCTTAACCTGTGCTGCATTTGTCACTAATGACCACCCTTACCCCCTAGATACTCTTTCCTTTCTTGGTTTCATGATACTGCTATATCCCGGTTATTCTTCTACTAGCCACTCTCAGCCTTTGCTGGGCTCATCCATATCACTGCCCCTAACTCCAGGACTAGATTTTACCTAGTTTCTCTCTACTTCCTCTTTTCTTCTCCCTCTGTACTCTTTTGGTAACCTTACAAGTTCTCATGGGTTTACATATCATCTCTTTGCAGATCACAGATGTACACATACTTGCCTACAGAGATTAAAAACATATGTATGTTTAACTTCCCTTAAGTGTAGATCTATGTGACTTCCCTTTACAATCAGTTCCAGAGGCTTCATTCTACTTCTAGGATAAAATGTAACCTCCTCTTGCTTTTTAAAGCCTTATTTTTCTAGACTCATTGGACATGATTCTCTTCCCACCTACAGATTGTCATACCCTGCCCTCATACTTTGCAGTCCTTGCCAAACTGGGTGTGTGTCTGTGTGTGTGTCTCTGTCCGTCTGTTTCTGTCTCTCTCTCCCTTCTTCCCTCCCTCGCTCTCTTGTTACTGTCTGCCTGACTCTGTTTTCTCTCCCTTTCTCTCTCTCCATCACCATCTCACTCTCTACCTTTCACGTTTTTTGCACTGGCCATCCTACATTTCAGTAATATACACCCTCCTTGCCTCCCCCACCTCCTCCCACCCTCCGCTTTCTTATAGAGTTCCTCTCTTTAAGATGCAGCACAGAAACCATGCTTTTCATGAGGTCTTTCCTGCCCCCCACCCCCAACTGCTAGTGACCTTCATCTCAAACTACTTACTATATTCGTATTTATTCACCTTATACTTACACTGTATATATTTATATATATATCCTTGTTGTCTTCTCTGCTAGAATGGAAAGTCCTTGCTAAAAAGGATTGTTTCATTCTTTGTACTGACATCTCCAGCACATAATGAAGTGGGTGACATATAGTAAGCACTGACTAAATACGTTTTGATTGACTGATATCATAAATTTGTAGTGGGCTCATTTGGTGATATGACTTCTTCCTGCTCTGTCCAACAGCCCTTGAAGTAGAAGGTGGGAGTCGTCCAGGATTGAACTTTGGCAGTGCATGAGCAGAAATAAGATAAGGAGATAAAGGATTCTGGAGGACAGGATTACATAGAGTTGATTTGGTTAACTACAGGGTTGAAATGGGGAAGTGAGGAAAGTGAAGTAGGAGCCAGAGTCTGAGAAAATGCTGTGGTGTACAAGAATGAGTTTAGTAGGGGAAGGCATAGGAAAAGATTGGATGCCATTAAGTACAACCAAATGAGAATATTTCAGAGATTTTGAACATGCAAGTAGAACGTTTATGGGTGATGGCAGGATTAAGGGTGTTCGTGTTGTTTGTGGGTAAAGTAGAATGGAGAGTGTGAGGACACTGAGGACCAGGGAGTTAGGGTGTCTGAGCCCTCCATAATCTTCGTTGCTTTCCTGTGAAATTATTTCTAGTCTAGCCTGTATGAATTCTATTTTCACAGTTGTTTACATGTTGTCTCCCCCATAAGAGAGCAGGGAGTGTTTTTTGTCTTTTGTATCCCCAGTATCCTACAGCTTAGCACAATGCCTGGCACGTAGCAGGTGCCAAATGCTTATTGCCTTACTTGTTCTGATATGAGACTTGTAAGACTTAGGGTGATGTGAGTTGGAGTTTGAGAGGAAGACTGTAGGGGCAGGTACTGAGCTCCTTTAGAAAGGAGGAAGATGACTTAAGGTCCATTTTGATAGAGTGAATCTCAAAGACAGACAGGTTGCTGAGAAAAGGCAGCAGAGAGAGAGTCCCAAAGTGATAGTGAGCAAAGATAAAGATTTCCACTGCCTTTCAGAACCGGTTCGTTAGAGTCATGAGGAAAAAAAAGGCACAGTGCAAGAGAAGAGTGTCTTTGAAGATCCCAAGCAGCACAGTGGACAGGTCCAAAATGAAGGGAGAAGTTTGCTAATTACAGAATGGGAATTACAGAGGGTCAAATGGAACTTTAAGTGAAGCTCTAAAGTGGCACATGAGAATGGTCTGATTGCATAGAATGTAAGAGTTAGGGTGTTTCTTTTCAGCTAGTTGGTAATTCAGTATCACAGGGTTCAGGAGTGTAATGGATGGGTATACTGCAAAATCAAGGTGAAGCTGTGCAGAGTAGTGATGTGGGTTTCTGTTGGTATGTTTTATTTTGTGTGTCTAAATGAGATACCTTATGATATCAAAGGCTACCGCAAAAAATACTTTAAAATATTTTAGTAAATTTTTGAGGGGATTTAGAGGGGATTTTAGAGGTCATTTGCCCACCCCCCCCCCTTTGTTTTCTCAATGAAAAACTGAGACCTGGAATGTTACGTGTGATCTTGAGTAAATAATTTTTTCTGAGTTTAGTTATTTATTGATATACAGCATAGTGTGTTTAATTTTTTTCCCTTTTGAAGAGATGAAGAAAGCTATTAAAATGTAAAAGCATTGTTTATGTGAGTCTTGTAGGGTTTTTTTTGGGGGGGGGAAGTTTCCAGTTCATTAAAATTGTGCCTGTTCACGATGATATATTTGAAGAAATATTGAAGCCTAAGGATTTTCAATAAAATTCTAAATAAGTTTCCAGCCATATCATGCTAAATGAACCACAAAAATCATGAAGCAAAAAATCAATATTTGGTGGCCCGGTTTTGTTTAATGCAGCAAATTATTTTAGATTGGATTTACAGCTCTCTCAGTTTTCTTGGAAATAGGCCATCACATGCTGAGATGAAGTACCAAGCTTTTTAAATTAGATACTGAGCATGCTCCTATCAAGTAGTCTGTGTCCTCTGAGTGTAACTGAGCAGAAAGAGATCATAATACTCTCCTTTGCCATCGTTGTACCACAGTTTGCAATTTGTCTGGCAAACCTACAGGATTAAGATAAAGAGTATCTTGACTTTGAATACTGGATTTTAGTAGAAGACTATATTTGGTAAGTTAATGAATTCCTCCCCACCTCCCACCCCCATTGTTATGTTTTAAGGATAATTGTCAGATATTTATAGTAAGGCTGTGCTTTTACTTTTCTCCCCACTTTTTATTTTGTACCAAGCTGAAAGTTTATATTGTCGGCAATTGCAAGAAACAGGCAGAAGGGAGAGTATTTTAGCCATCTAAAATTCCCTCTTCTAACATATTTTCAGTACATTTGTAATGCAGTGAGCACAGAAACGTTAAAATATTCCTCAGTTTGCTGTAGAAATTGTATTTTCTTATCTTAAGTGCAGTTAGGATTATTTGCTGGTTAAATTTGATGATAAATCAGTCAGTTCTTGTATTTTCTTTTAAAGAAAGCACAATTTTAAGGTATTTTTTCCGTTTGGTTTTCAAAAGGCCAATATTATACCACGTTAACTTTTCTTAACATAACATGACCATTCAGTTGGTTAATAGTAGTAATATTTGAAAGATAAATTTTGTATTCATTTGCATAAAAATACAGTTTTAAATAGTACTACTTTAAAGTGTAGATTTTAAATCTTTATAAAGTCTTTATTTGTGGATATGATATAAAATTAGATAATATGAATGTGCTTTGCAAATTATAAAGTGCTTTATAAATGTAAAGCATTGTTCCGATTTATGTAAATTTTATTTTCTTTAGTACTAAGCATGATACTAACTTGGAACATAAAAATTTCAAGTTGTCTTTTTGCTCAAAGTTGTCAGTGAAGTCAAATGCTATCATTTATTTCCAATAAGAAAATCTGTTTATTTCTTTAGTATTCCTTATCCAAAAATGTATTTATTGTAATAGTACAGGTACCCTCAGTTTTCTCACTTCTTAGAAGGGGGGGAGTTTCCTGTGATAGATTAAAAACAAATTTTAAGTGGACAAATGACTTTATGTTAAACATTGATTAAAATACATTTTTATTATAGATAAATTTGATATCTTAAACCCTCAGCATTTTACTTAAGTGAATTTTTCAGTCTAATTTGAACAACCTGTTTTTAATAATTTCAGAGTTCCAAGGGAAAGCATTAAATCATTTATTTACTTGAAAAAAAGTACATTTATTAGTACACTTAAAGTCAGGTTTGCAGTGCATGTAAGCAAGCAGTTTGAGGCATAAATGGTGTTTGGTAAAGGAGAGATTCCACAAATACTGAGGTGGCAAGATATGCCAAATATTAGTTGTCTTCAAAAGCTAGGCTTACAGAGACTTCCTGAAATAACTTAGGAAGAAAAACTGCTTCTACTTTTGCATGCCCAAGATTGGTATATTTAAGTAAAGTGAGTGTACATATATAAGTATGCTTAATATAGTTCTGAAAGGGGGAGGTGTTAGCTGAAATGGGGACCAGGTGATGAGATTCATGTAATCTGTTCCCATCTCTTCACACTGAATGTGATAAATGATCTGCCAGCATTTTAGAGCAATACATTAATATGGTATTATGAAGTTGATTTAAGGTTTAAGTCATTAGATTATTTCATTTTATGCAGTGAAGAATTATAAAGACTAAGGCACAATATACTTCAAATCTCTAGACTTTCTGTGTGGGTTCCAATAGTCTAATCAATCAACTGCTGTATTTCAGGTACATTTACACTGTCTGAGGGACTGCAAATACACTGGTTTGGCTAGAGAATGTAATGTATGTCAAGGGGATTCATGTATGATAAATATGGAAGGGGCAGCCAGGTGGCTCAGTGAGTAGAGCACCATCCCTGGAGTCAGGAGGACCTGAGTTCAAATCCAGCCTCAGACACGACGTACAAGCTCTGTGACCTTGGGCAAGTCACTTAACCCCATTTGCCCTGCCTTCCCCCCTCAAATAAGTAAATAAATATGGAAGTAAGTCTAGAGCTAAATTGTGAAGGCCTTTAAATCAACGTTGCAATCCATCTTCTTCACTTAGTTAACAAACACTGCTAGGTGCTGAGGATACGAAGGACTAGAGTCCCTGCACTTCCCCCTGCATTCTTCTGGGGGGACAGCATGTACCTATTTCAGTTTATCCAAAAATAAATACAAATAGTTTAGGCAGGGTGGTGGCAGAAACATCTGGCAATCAGGAAAGCCTTCGTGTAGAAGTTGAGTTTGGAAAGGATCCTCTGTTGTGGAGGAAAAGAGAGGGTTTGGATTCCAGGCTTGGTAGAGGACCATGGTTGGGTATTGAGACCAGAGATGGAGTGTAGTATGTGAAAAACAGTGTGAAGGCCAGTTTCGATAGACTACTGTAGTTTAGGGCCAGCCTGAGTTTTAACTTTTTTACCAAGGCCTCTGATAAATCTTCCTCAGGAGTCCTGAAGGGCCTTCAGGTAGATTTCCTGTATTTAAATCAATATCAGTGGAGCATACAGATGATCTTTGGTTATTCAAAACTCCGCGCTTTACTGGCCAATTTTCTTCATGCTACATCCCTTACACCACTTATGTTGGTTGATAGCTCACCATGCATTTCTTCATTTCCCTTTGGGTGACTCTTAATTTTTTAAAAATGTTGTTTATTCCTCTTTCTCTTTTATCAATTGTCCCTATGATTAGTTTTGCTTAAGCTACACTAATACAGTCCTCTTCCCACTGGTTCTTTACTTCCTCAAACTCCCCTGCACCCCCCCCCCCCAAAATAGTGTCAACTTTTTCTCTATTTTAAGTGTTTTCTTTAAATTGTTAATTTCTTTTTCTTTTATTTATCTAGGTATTGAATTTTTTTCCTCTCAATAAAGTCAAACTTCCCTTTCCTCTCCTCTCCTACCATCTAACTGGTTTTGTTAATTTAGAGCTGTTTTTTTCCTCCTCTTTTTCTAAGAAGAATTTATTCATTAATTTTCTTTCCTTGCTGTCCTGAAGTTTTATTCTCTAATTCGTAATCTATTGTCTTCTTATATTGCTCATAGAATTAAAACTTGTGAAGTAACTGATTTTAGCCTTTTCTAAGCAATATCTGTTATCACCTTTATAAATTTTACCCTATTGTCCTTTGTTTTTTTCTTGTTGTGCCTCACTAAAAATTATCAATTCACAAGGAAGGTGATGCGGATAGAAGCAGTGCCCCATAGTAGAAATTATCCTTTGTCCCAAATTATGCAGTCCGTTTCTACCTCATGTCCTTCCCACGATCATTCTCTGTCCCACCGGCCATGTTACCCAATTTCCATGCAAGCTGCCCCTAAGAGCTTTCATTTCCCTTTTCCTAGGGGGAATCCATTGGAGACCCAATACTCAGAGAAGGGGGTCCTCTGATGAGCCAATATACAGAACTGATAAAATGGAAGACAGTTGCAGATGTTTGGTAATTTTTCCTCCTTTTTTTATTAAACCTAAATGACTTTGCCACATAGAATTTATATTTATAATATAGTCATCTTAATTATTATATTCAGGCCCTAATTATTCAAAATCAAAGGTGTCTGTTTACCTTTTATTTTTAGGTGTATGTTTGGGGAAGTAGTGGAAGAGGAAATTGTAACTCATGGTTAAGATGTAGTTTGAGGATTTTCTGTACATTTAAATTTGTTGTGTCTGTTTCCTTAGTAGCTTAGCTTATTAAGGTTTGTGGCATTGGAACAACTATATGAACAATTTGGTTGTCTATTTCATTAAAAATTTGAAATGATTATAGATAGCATTTAGTAGGCTAACCTGTACTTCATTATCTGTCGCAGAGATTAACAGTAGTAGCATTCATAGTTTCAATATATGTCTGCTAATAAATGCTGGTTTTCATTTGATTTCCGGCACACTTTTTTCTTTTTTGGTTTTTGATTGTAGGGTTGTGTGTGTGGGGAAAGTTAATGTTTATTTTTAATTTTTGCTTACTAGTGAAAGTCCTAACTCTGGGATACTTAAAAATTCCACATCAGCTAAAACTTGTTTGTTAGTCCTTTTTTTTAGGGCATAAAAGTTTACTTGGAGTTATAATAAATGAAGACGTAGTAGAATCCAAGCTTATGGTGGAAAATCACAAGTTTCATTTTCTTCTCTATCCCCCTCCTGTATCATTTTGATTTATGGCAGGATCAGACTTCATGCCTCCAGGTTAAGAATTTCTGGTCTTCGAGATCCTATTTTGAATCGGAGACAGTTCAGTTCTCATACTGAATTCTTGCATCTTATATAAGCCCTAATAAATGTGAATTAGTACAGTCTGTCTCTCCTAAGGATAGTAGGCTTTTCAAAACAAAACAGGCTGCACCTTGGAACAACTTTGAATATTCTTTCTACATGACCACTTGATCTGCTTTTGTGCCCACACATTTCCTTGATGATATTTCTGTGTCTGTAGTTGTGTGTGCCTCAGATTTTATTGATCACCTTTTTCATATTAGTTATTTCCTAATTTGCCTCTTCCCAACCAGAGTGAGGCTTTTCTTGTAACAAAAGGGAAAAGAAGAGTTAAAATCAATTTACAATACCAACTATATCCAATAACATCTGCAAAATTCCACCCTCACATTCACTTACCTCTAGTAATAGGAGGGAAGTAAATTTTCCTCTCCTTTTTATTCATAATTATTTGGTCATTATAATCAGTTTCATTTTATTATTATTTTTTCTTATTGTGGTCATTGTGTATGATGTTTTCATTCCACTTAATTCTGCCTTGATAATAGTTCTTAGGCCACTTTATTGTTGGAAATACACTGCAGCCAATGTAAACCCACTATGTTTTCCCTCTGTTATCCTTTGGTTCACCTGTAATTTTGATTCTCTCTGAGATCATGGTGTTTTATAACTCACAGCCATAGAATATTAATAATGAAGAGGTGGGAATTTTCTGAAGTACTGTGAAATTTCCTAAATGTAGTTCAGTTCAGTTATGTTCCTATTCCATTGTTGATCCTCAGGGTCTGTCTTAGATATATGGAAAGTTGAACTAATTCAGGTATAGTCAGATTCTGGCCAATGGTCATTCGTTATCTCGGAAGTTTTTCCTCTCTGTGAAGGAAACTAGTCAGACGCTTAGTGCCATCAGCTCAATATTATTCCAGAGAGGGGAATCTAGGTAATCTCACTATCCATAGAAAATCCTTCTTTTTGGAGTTTTTGCAGAATGTCCTAGGTTGTCATGGAGAATACATTTATTAAGGATATATCCCCATGTTTCATGCTTTTCTTGGTATTGATTATGAAAGGATTAAACAGAATTAGCTCATCTATTAAGGAATTTTTCTTCATCTTAATATGTACATGAAAGCTACTGTCGTTTGTCCTTCGTACTCGAAGAGGACCATGACGTTGGGAAGGTGATGTCATGACTTGCAAGTCAATTCGATTTAAGTGGGGCAGGGCTGTGCAAAGTCACTAGCCTTACTCTCTCCTCTGGAGCCTTCTGGGTCCAGCTGCAAGATATTAGATCAGGATGACTGACATGTCCCAGGATTCCATGGGGAGACCTTGGCCTTTTTAAACTGAGTCCGTTCCCAGAGCTCAGTGAAAGCTACCTTTGGAGATGACCCTTCAAGGCTATGTTATGTTCTACTGAGTCACTTTTTTTTTGGTAACAAAAAGCAAATATAGAGGTTTATTACAACAGTCTCCACATTTTCTAGTCAGTCATGTGATTTGCTACAGAAAAGAATCTGTAAAAACCTGCCTGTTTTCTATTTTCTGCAAGTGTCCTCTTTTTTCTTTCTTTCCCTTCCTTCCTACCTTGTTTACTCCCTTCCTCCCTCTCTCCCTTCCTTCTTTCCTTCCATCTTTCCTTCCTCTTGAATTTGTTTTATGTTTTATGCTATTTGCACAATTTTTTTTTAGGAATCATATCTAAATGTTAGTACTCAGTAGCATAGATTATGAGAATAGCTATAGCTAGGAAATCTGGATGATCTGTTACATTTTTGCTTCCAGTTGTGGTTGAACTTAGTTGGGTCTCAGATCAAACTTTGTACAAGCTAGTTTTCCCAAAAGTTTTTTTTCCTATTTTTGTCGTAATGCTGCTTGTTTTTAAATACAGCCATCTTGCTCCATAAGATTTCGCACCTGTGCTTATACCCTAAACTGATGTTGGTTTTGACTGCCCTTTCTGCTTGACTAGGAAATCAATCAACTGTTTGCTTGCTAAAGTGGTTTCTTGGTTTTTTGCAGTGATGTTTTATCAGCTAAATTTCTCTAAGCAGTAATTACAATCAAAGTTAGTATCATTACTTTTATCCCTTTCCCAATTTTGGATGATTTTGATTGCATGTAATGTTAGATTTTCATTTTTGTCCTTCTAATTTGGTATTGATTTTGACATGTGTTCTCCAACCACTCGATGGTCAGACTATATACAAACAATAGTCAGGATCCAACAAATCTTGACAGATGAAAGCACTGGGTTGAATCCAGTAAGATGAAATTCAGTATTGATAAATGTGAAGTCTTACCTTTAGATACAAAAAAATTGTCTTCACAAATTCAAGACACAGTTAGGGTGAAGAATAAAAAGGAATCGTTGGATTTGGTAATTAGGAGATCATTGGCTAAGAGCAATTTCATTTAGTGATGAGTATGAAAATAAGATTGCAAGGGCTTTGAGAAGTGAGAGGGTGGAAAATAGAGGTAACAAATACAGACATCTTTTTAAATTATTTATTTATTTTTAGTTTTCAGCATTCACTTTTGTAAGATTTTGAGTTCCAGATTTTCTTCCCATCTCTTCCACCGCCCATGGTGTGTAATTTGATATAGGCTCTACATATACATTTGTGTTGAACCTATTTTCACATTAGTCATGTTGAAAAGAAGAATTAGGACCAATGGGAGAAACTATGAGAAAGAAGAAACAAACAAAAAAAGAGAGAGTGAGCAAATGATATGTTAATCTGCATTCAGACTCCAAAGTGCTTCCTCTGAATGTGGATAGCATTTTCCATCATGAGTCCTTTGGAGTTGTCTTGGATCCTTCCATTGCTGAGAAGAGTTAAGTCTATCAAAGTTAGTCATCGCACAATGTGGCTGTTACTGTGTACAGTGTTCTCCTGGTTCTGCTCACTTCACTCAGCATCAGTTCATTCAAGTCTTTCCAGGTTTTTCTGAAGTCTGTCTACTCATCATTTCTTATAGCACGAGTACAGACATCTTAAACAGAACCACAAAATCTGAGAGTTGGAAAGGGAGCTGAAGCCATCTAAAGAAAGAGAGATTTATCTTAATTTAATCAGTTTGGAAGACTTGAAATATGTTGGTTAAAATGAGACTGTCCACCCTCACATCCTGCCTCTGAGGGAAGCTTTTTCAGAATTCAGTTTAATTATGGGAAAAAGTCAGAAATTTATTAATTATGAATTTATATTTTTTTCAAGGCTTTTCATAGCCACTCCTATGGTGTAAGTAGTCCGAAGCTTTCTTTTTAAAAGGGAAAAGCAGAATGGTGGGGGATGGTTTTGTGGCATTTTGCCAATTGCCTTTACAGGACAAGATTCCCCACCTTTCTCAGCAATCACTATGATTGGTTTAAATATTCTTATATGCTGGAGTTGGGTAAGGGGTGGAGGAGAGCACCCCAACAAGTTGCTTGTTAACATGCTTTCCCTTACATGATGGATTGCTGATTCATCAACATAAACACCTTAATCAGGATCAAGATGAAATTATAGGCAATAAACATTTGTGGTATAAATATACAAAATCCAGATACTCTTTAGTTTCAACCAATCTGAAGCTCAAAATATTTTTTAACCACTTCTAATTAACATGTCCACAAGACCACTGAATTGCCATTAAAATATCAGATCATACTTATTTTCTGTTGCTTTTGGCATGAAAATTCATGAAGGCCTCCTCATTCTCAAAAGAATTTGCTGACAGGTATTCTTTCAGACAGACCATGAAACTAATAGGACTTCTGACTTTCCAAAATCTCTCATACTTCTTTACCTTAACCAAATTAACTCTTAATACACCAGTGCACATTCATTTAAATATTAGATGATGATTTACCAGAGCCTGGAGAGTTCCACGTGTCCCAAGCAAATGTTTTTCTCAAGGATTATAGCGTGCGATATTAAGGGGAAGAAATCATTAGCTACTTCCCTAATTCTTTGGCAGTAATCCCTGATTGGGCAATAGAGGAAGATGCAGAGAGGAGTACTGTAGTGGAGGGTGCCTGGCCCTAAAGTTGTAGTTCCTGATACAGTGGCAGTTGAAGATAGTCTCATAAAGAACAGAAAAATGCCACCACACACACACACACACACACACACACACACACACACATACACACACACCCCTTTTGTAGCAGGAATATACAGATCTCGAGCAAAAAGAAAATTAGCTTATTCAGAGAGCTACTAGCATGAAGGAGGTAAATAACATCACTGATAACTGAATAACATACACTAATGCTCTATCAGTTCTCTGCTCCAGTATGACAAGGTACTACTGTAGTGCCATAGTACTCCTACTACTACCACTACTACTACTACTACTACTACTACCACCACCACCACCACCACTACTACCACTACTATTACCACCACCACTACTGTAGGTCCACCGTAGTGACCACAGTTCTAAGATATATGTGTGTATGTATAGATATTCTGATAAAATTCTATATTTTAGAACTTTGATATGTCTATTGAGAGAATTTCTTTTGTGGCATCCAATTTAAAAGCAGCAAATTTTTATTTAACTTCAACTGCTACAATGGTACCTAAGGTATCTGATTGAGTCTTGAAGGAAATCAGGGATTCCAAGAGGCCAAGGTGAGAGGGAATGCAATTTGGGCTGTACAGAGGCATGGGTAGGAGAGATGGAGCATTGTATGTACATAACTGGAAGCAAGGAGGCCCATATAGCTGGATCACAGAGTTTGTAGATGGGAATAATGTGTCTGAAGTGTCAAACATAAGAGTTTATATTTTGTTTTAGAAGTGATAAGGAAACTAGTTTGTTGAGTGGCATGGCTAGACCTTTGCTTTTGAAAAACCACTGTAGCAGCCATATGGATTGGAATAAGGAGGGATTTGAAAGAGGGAGACCAAATAGGAAGGTATTACGGTAGTTGAGCCAAGAGATGATCAGAGCCTGAACTGCATTGATGGCTGTTTGTATAGAGAGGAAGGGAAGGGTGCAGGTGATGTTATGGAGAAAGAAACCACAAGATTTACCAACTGATTAGATATGTGGGGGTGAGTAAGAATGAGGGGTCAGGATGACATTGACATTGAGATTGGGAAACTTGGAGATTAGAAGAAATACTGACCAAGCTACTCCCTTTAAAGAAGGAGCCTAGCAGTGAGGGTGGTGATGGTGAGCCCTTTGCTGCCTAGAACCATTTTGGATAAACTTAATTATTCACTTAAAAAAATTCAAGCATTCAGTTTTTCATTTAGAGTAACATTTGCACATTTAACCTGTGCAAAGTACACTCTGTGTTCATTTTCCTATTCAGCATCACTAAATTTGACAAAATAACTTTAAATTCTTGGCTATAACCATTATTTTTTAACTTGTTACAATTCACAAAATTAGTTAGCATCAGTAATATACAGGTTCGAATTACATTTCAACATATTTAAACTTTTAAAAGCATACTTCACAAATATAGCTCTTTTAACAAGATATTCACTTGAGCTGGTTTGTGTCAGATTTTAATTTGTCTCTGTATGTTAAGGTAATTAAAAGTTTTTCTTTGCAAATTTGTAATAATTGTCTGAAGCATTTTATAGTATATTAAATGAAATTCTTACTTTGAAATTGGTAAATATCAAATTCATGGGCTAAATGACATTCATATGTTCAATTATATATTTGCTCGATTTTTTCCTGGAAAAAATCTCTTTAACTTGAAGACATAATAAAATGTTAGTGTCAGACGTTACTCTGGTGTTAGATTCCTGGATGGGAAACAACCCTGGTCAGCAAGGATACATTTTCTTGGTCTTCAGGCACTACTTGGTGAGCATCAGATTCAAAGACAAAGCAGTTGTCTATGTCATTTATTTCATTCGTTTATTGATTGTGCTGAGTACTTAAGCATGTGATTTCTTTTTTTTTTTTGTATTTTGATTAGATTTATGATTTTTAGTTTACAACAGTTCCACAAGTTTTTGAGTTCCAAATTTTCTTCCCTTTTCTCCTCCCCGCAAAGACAGCATGGAATCCGATATATGTTCTACATATACCTTCGCATTAAACGTATTTACATAATAGTCAAGTAGTAAAGAAGAATTATGACCAATGGAATAAATCATGAGAAAGAAGAAACAAAACCAAAAAAAAGAGAGGAAAAAGAAAAAAGAGAGAGCAAATAGTGTGCCTCAATCTGCATTCAGACTGGGTGTTCCAGAGAAAGAACTGGGGAGTCTGAATGCAGATTGAAAGAGCTAGCTCTTTCCATCACGAGTCCTTTGGAGCTGTCTTTGAACCTTGTATTGCTCAGAAAAGCCAAGTCTGTCAAAGTCATCACAGAAGCAGTATGTTTGTGGTTGTGTACAATGTTCTCCTGGTTCTGCTCTTCTCACTTAGCATCATATCATATAGGTCTTTCCAGGTTATTACATTTCTTACAGCACAATAGTATTCCATTACCTTCATACACCACAACTTGTTCAGCTATTCCCCAATTGATGGGCATCCCCTTGATTTCCAATTCTTTGCTACCACAAAAAGAGCTGCTATAAATATTTTTGTACATACGGATCCCTTTCCTACTTCTGTGATCTCTTTGGGATACAGCCCTAGAAGTGGTATTGCTGGGTCAAAGGGTATGTACTTTTTTATAGCCCTTCGAGCGTAGTTCCAAATTGCTCTCCAGAATGGCTGGATTGGTTCACGACCTCACCAACAATGTATTAATGTTCCAATTTTCCCACATCCTTCCAACATTTATCATTTTCCTGTTTTGTCATGTTAGCCAATCTAACGGGAGAGATGTGGTACCTAAGAGTTGTTTTGATTTGCATTTCTCTTATCAATAGTGACTTAGAGCATTTTTACATATTTAGGCATGTGATTTCTGTCAATACTGGCAAGTAATTGTTATGCCTGTTATGCTTATTTTAATGTAACAGCTAATAGCTAAAGGGGCTGTGGTGGTTTTTTCCCCCTTGAGTTGGGGATTCTTGTTAATTGCATTGTCATATAAACATAAATTTATTTATTGTGCTGTAATGACATTTTATTATAGAAAATAAAGACCTAAATATCTTTTCCTCACTTTCAACAGGGTATCTTTAAATATTGATGTAAATTGTGTTGTTGTTCATCCTTCTTTTTAAAAGAGGACCAATGACATCATGATGTTCAGAGCAGAATAATCCTGAATGATGGGTGATGTCTTGATTTGTTCATGAATTGGATTTAAGTGAGGCAGACTCTTGCAGCCTCACTCTCTTCCAGGTTCATCGACCCACCATAATGTTTCTCATTTCTTGTGCAGGTTCCTGGAGTGGCAGAATTGTTTCATCTTTTTTCCTTTTTAACTACAGTTTCTAGCACAGTGAACACATTGTAGGTGCCTAATATGTGCTTGTTGGTTGATTAATTTGCAGGATTTAACATTATGTCTTAATATACTTCAGTATTTATCGCTTCTTCAGTGTTCTAGGGTACAATGACATTTGGAATGTAGGTTGAATTTTCTGTAAAGAATAAAGTTGAATATCCAGCTCAGTTAAGCAAGCAGTTAACTATTGTGTATCAAACACAGTGCTGGGTGTCAGTGATACAAAGATAAGAATGAAACAGCTCCTTGCCCTCAAGGAGCCTACATTTTACTAGCTTGGAACCAATCTTATAAATAAATCCTTCACATAGTTGCATGAATATTCAGTGTCACACTTGAGAAATAGACATTGAACTATGTTCCTATGTATAGCATTGCTTGTGGCATGGTAACTTTTCTTTTGCTTTATTATAAATATAGAACTAGGATTTCAAATTCAATTTACTTGACTTGGTTACTGTAGTTAAAGATTCATATATTTTGCTTCAGTTGCAGATTTTCAGCTGTACGCTAAAAATTCTACCCAAAGCTAGGAAATTTAAATAAATGAAGGATTTATTAATGGTTATATTCCCTTTTAAATTGAAGTCTAAATTATTTAAAAGTATTTAGAACTTCTAGGTTCTAAAACTAGATTTTAAAGTTGCTTGTTAAATGTTTTTAATAAATAATGAATTGATGAATTGGCATATTTATGTGTGTACATATCTATGGATACATGTACATTTATATAGTTTGTATATGATCTAACTAAAAAATGTTTTTTGAGGCAATATAACATCAAATGTCACTGGTTTTTGAAATTCAAGTGAGAAGGAAGGTACATTATCTTTCTTTAACAAAATAATGTCTTAAAATTGGCAGATAAAGGACAGGAAATAGGTTATGTATTACATAAAGATGTTCTCACTCTTGAAAGAACGTATCAGATTTGAAAATATAACTATGAATTTTAATGAAGAGGTATGATTTGAATAGGCTTTTTCCCTGTCCTGTGTTATATTGGAAAGGACACTGTACTACTTTCTTAACCAGAAGAAGGATATTCATTCCCTTAAATACTGAATTTTAAAATTAATATCCTTTAAATTGTTACTCCCCTTTATAATATCTGTAATTTCCATTAAAACTCTGTTCAAGTACCACTTCCTATAGGAAATTCATTCTATTATTCACATTTGCTAATTTTCTCTCCCATAGAAATTACTTTCTGCTATACATTTTGGGTTTAATTTTCTTAGTAAATAAATGGTTTTTCCCCAACAGAATGTGAGCTCTTTGAGGGCAGGAACTGTTTAATTTTTGTCTTTGTATCTCCAGCTCCTAGTAGACACTTAATAAATGCTTTTTGAATGAATCGGTGGATACTGGTATGTCTTCTGTATGTAAAGCAATATATTGTCACTTTGGACTTCAGCAAAATAAGTAAGTCTTGGAATTATAGAAGGAGAACCTGAGTTTGCGTAGATCTCTCATTTACTTAACTGTGAACAATATTCCAGATGTGTTCTACTCCAGCAGAGTAGAAGCAGGGCCTTTACATCTGATATTCTGTACACTGTAGGCCTCCCAGTGGGGGAACTAGGTGGTACAATAAGTAGAGAATTGGTTCTGGAGTCAGGAAGACTTACACCTGCCTGAGTTCACATCTGGCCTCAGACACTTACTAGCAGTCTGACTGTTTGCTTCAGTTTCCTCATCTGTAAAATGAGCTGGAGAAGGAAATGACAAACCACTCTAGTATTTCTGCCAAGAAAACCCCAAACGAGCATCACGAAGAGTCGGATGTGACTGAACAAAGCAACTTATCATCGCATCCTGAAGTAATGAAAAGATGAGTTTGAATTTGGCCTCAGGCACTGACCAGCTGTGTGACCCTGGACAAGTCACTTAAACATGTTTGCCTCAGTTTCCTCAGCTGTAAAGTGGGTATAATAATAGCACCCACCTCACAGGGTTGTTGTGGAGAGAATATTTATTAAGTGCTTAGCACAGTGCCTGTTACATAGCAGGTGTTTTATAAACGTTTATTCCATTCTTCTTCCCTTCCCCAATGCAGCCTAACACAATATTTGTTTTGGGGGATACCACACTGCACTGTGGAATCATTTGTACCAAGTTGTTGTTTTCTAATCTGCTATCAAACCACTCCTGCTTGATCTTATATTATACTTAGGAAGTTGTGCTTTAAAAAAAAAAAAGAAGTCACCATATTAAGCTTGGCCCAGTATTATAAATTGTTATGACCTTTTTGAGTCCTGATTTTCTCATCTTATAGGCTAACTCTCCCTCTTAGCTTCACATCATCTATGGATAAGCATGCCTCTGATAAAATTATTTAAAATGTCAGGACAACCAGAGATCCCTTTGATATTATACCAAAGGCCTCATTCCAATGAGAAATTCTGAACAAATTATCTCAAAGGTGCCTTCCAGTTGCAAAATGTTATTAATCTGATAGAAGTAGTTTCATTCATAGTTTGAAAATTATATAACATTCAGCATAATTGGAAAAAAGGACCCTGAATATATACCTTCTTCATGTTATCAACAGTGAGGATTATCAGCACATTGCCTTCTGTAAAATGCCCTTGGAAAAATAGTTAAAGATATCAGGCTTTTGACTGAGACGCGGAAAGCTTCTTTGTAATTCTCTCATGACCCAAAAATATTGCTCTTCTAAATCTTGAAATGTTCGCCAGAAGTCTTTTCCAGTACAAATCTAATCCTTCATTACACACTCTGTGATCTTGCATGTAACTTTTTATTTCTACTATTCTAACATTTTTAAGCCAGTAAAAGCACATGTGTGTGTGCATGTTTGTAATGATAATATGCATGGTAATAATAGTGATAATAATGCATTTGGTTATTTGGTATGGTTAGTTCAATGAAAATTAATAATATAATTATTTTTGATAGCCCATGTTTCTTTGTTACCTCACAGACCAAGTTAAATTTTAAGTACAAGCAGACACTCAAAATATTTTATATTAAATCCTATACTGTTTTTGTTAATGGAGATGGGAGGGGAGGTCTAAAAACAAAAAATCTGTATTAGAAACCTTTTCTTACTGTTTTATTTAAAGCTGCTGCCTGTAGTTTTGAATAAAATATTTGAGCATGGAATTTTTGCTAATAGTAACAATAATGATAAAACCATGAATTTGGGGTAGAAGAACTTAAGTAAATAAATATATAGTCTTCGTAAAGTTAGTGACTAACAAAGAATGTGGTCTATGGTTATGGATGTTTCATAATAAATAGTCTACATAAGAATCTTTTTATCTTCATAACCATGTATTATCTGACATCTCGAAGTCCAATAGTCAGTACCACATTTTCAAACATACTTTCCAAGAAAGATAATAATGTATCCCTACCAAAACAGCCTTCATGAAAATTGAATCATTGGAGAAGAATGAGAATATTTCACTATAGCTGCTCATTTTAGCATGTTAAAAATTTTTTGTCTTGGTTGAGAACTTAATTGAAGAATTTATTCCAGGTCATTTATTTTCTTGCAATTCAGTCATATTTTCAGGCAGTGCTTTTTATTTTTTGTAATAATTGTGAAAAGATTCTTTCTTATATAATTTGTTCCCACTGGTGATACCAGCTTTTTTTTTTAATTTAGTGATATCTTTAGTTTTTGCAGCACATTTATTTCCAAATATATCCCTGCATCTCCTCTAGAGAGGGCCATTTGTCATAACAAAGGATAAGAAATAGATGGAGGAAAATGCAGTTAACTAACCAACCTATCAGTTGACTCATTATTGAATAAACCCCGTGACTACCTGTCATCTTCAGGATCAAATGTAAAATCCTGTTTGTCTTATAAAGGCTTTAATTACTTAGCCTCTTACTGCCTTTTCAGTTTTCCTATACCTTACTTTCCACACATATTCTGTGATCCAGTGATACTGGCCCGCCCTGCTCTTCCTCATTCTGTGCTTTCACTGGCTGTCTCCCATTCCTGGAACTCTCTCCCTCATCTCTGCCTCTTGGCTTCCCTGGCTTCCTTCAGTTCTCAACTGCAGTGCCACATTCTGCAAGAAGCCTTTCCCAATTCTTCTTAATCATAATGTCTTCCCTCTTGCTTATATCCACCTTCCCCTGTATATATCTTCTTATACATAGTTGTTTCCATCCTGTTTCCCACATTAGACTGAGCTCCTTGAGAGTAGGAACTGGAGAGTAGGAACTGTCTGTCTTTATTTATATCCCCAGTGCTTAGGGCAGTGTCTACCACATAATAAATGCTTTTGGACTGACAGCAGTTTAGCTCTTCCCACTTTTATTGTTGTTCATTTGTGTTCAATTCTTTGTGACACCATTTGGGTTTTCTTCGGAGATAATGGAGTAGCTTGCCATTTCTTTCTCCAGCTCATTTGACAGATGAGGAACTGAGGCAAACAGAGTAGCAAACAGCTAGTTAAGCGTCTGAGGTCAGATTTGGACTCAGGCAGAGGAGTCTTCCTGACTCCAGGTGCAACACACTATCCAGTGAACCAGTTAGCTGCCTTATATTATTAATGGCATCCTTTTATTTTCTTTATTGTGGAAGACTATCTCCAAATTTAATTTATGGAGCCTTTATTTTTTCTCTTGCTCATGAAATTAATCACTTATGAATGCTGTAGAGATTCTTGTCAGGTACAGGTTGGAATAGGTGGCCTCTGACGTCCTTTCCAACTCTCTTATTTTGTAATTCTGATTCTTATTGATTGTACAGCCATACATTTGCTTCCTTCTCAACACATAATCATCATTGTAGTTTAGGCTCTCATTACACCTTACTAGGGCTACTGCAGTTTCTTCCTAATTGTTTTAGCTACCTCAGATCTCTCTCCCTCTCTAATTCTCCTTCCACACGGTTGCTAGAGTAGTTTTCCTGAATGATGGGGCTTGATCCTCTCACTTCCCTGCTTAATAAATGACAGTAGCTCCCTGTTTATTTTAGAATCAAATATTGTTTCATGTCTTTATCTCATTCTTTTTAATGTCTTATTGTGTCTCGCTTTGCCCCTCTTGTCCATTACCCCTCTCTCAAGAGGTAAAAACATGATTCATTATTAATCTTTTAAATTCCTGATTGGTCACTGCTTTGATTGATGTCAACCTGAAATAAAGACAACTGCCAAAACAGCGAAAACTAGGGTCCTTTAACCCTTGCAATCCGGGGCCACCATGCAGCATGAAAGTACTGTAGTGCCCCAAAGGGGCAGGTTTAAATACATTTCCACAAGTATTGAGTCTCATGGGAAGCACAGCCTAGAGAAGCTTTTACAAAGTGTGTGAGTTGTTTCATGTAACAACTGAAAGTCCAAAGAGAAAGCTTGGGGTTGGGGGGTGGGGGGCGTGTGTGACATCTGGTCAGAACAGCAGGCTTGGGCTCCAGGAGCAGCTATGGGAAGATGGTTTGGACCTGCTCCAATCTTGGGACCAGTTGGGATCAAAGTCAGGTATGACCCTTCTGATGTCTGCATCTGACCTTCTTTTTTAAACTGGTTTCCATAGCCCTCAGGCAATTTGTAGCTCTAGGATCAGGCAAAGTCAGCAGCTGCATTCCACAATGTCTTTCAAAATTATCCTTTACAGTATTGTGATGTTCATATAATTTGTTCTCCTGGTTCTGCTTATTCTATGTAAGTTTTTAGAAATTTATCTGCATCTTTCACATTTGTTATTTCTTACAACATAATAACATTCCATTATATTCTTTTTCTTTTTCGCAGGGAGGGGGGAGGCAGGGCAGTTGGGGTTAAGTGACTTGCCCAAGATCACACAGCTAATAAATGTGTCAAATGTCTGAGGCTGGATTTGAACTCAGGCTACTCCTGACTCCAGGGCCAGTGCTCTACTCACTGTGCCACCTAGCTGCCCCCATTCCATTATATTCTTATAGCACAGTTTGTTCCAACAGTTCCCCACATTTCGAGATCCTCAGTAATTCTAGTTCTTTGATCCAGCAAAAGTGCTGCTATAAATGTTATTATGTACCGGTGTCTTGTCTTCTGTCGTTGTTCTACTTGGGAGTATATGCCATTTAGTAGTTTGCTGGATCAAATGGTATTCAGTTTCTCTTAGTATTAAGTGATTCTGAGCCTTTTAAAAATGAGGTTGTTGATAGTTGCCTATTTGTGGCTTACTTATCTTGCAACATTCCCTCTAATGTTGACTATTTTCATCTTTTGTAATCTTTGTCAATTTTGCTGGCTATGAGTTGAAACGGCATAGCTATTTTGATTTTCGTTTCTTAGAAGTGATTTGGGACAGTCATGTAATATAAAATTGAACACATGCTCAGGTTTTTCCAACTACCCCTTCTAAATGTTAAATTGCCTTTTTGCAATTATAAAAATTCTGTATATGTTGATTTGCATATTTTTTTAAAACTAAGGTATAGATAGATGCTTTGGTGAAAAAAAAGGTAAAATAGGCACCAGTTGCGGACAAAATTTCAAAAGATAAAGTTCTCTTTTTCTGTGTTCTTCTTATAGTCATAATGAGCGGAAGGTGACCTGCAAGCATCCAGTTACAGGACAACCATCACAGGACAACTGTATTTTTGTTGTAAATGAGCAGTAAGTACAAGAATTTATTATGAAATGCATATTTTCCTAATTCATCGCTTCCTTTAAGATTATATTTGTTAGCTTAGATAATGAAGTTTTTATTTACATTCAGAGCAAGATTCTATTAGTAAAATTTGCCATCCTGAATATTTGTACTCAGGTGAAACTGCCAAACACTAACGACTTTGTTTGATTTCTTTGGAATAGCACAAGGACCTTCAAAGATTTTATCATGAAGGCTGAGATTTTATAAATTGTTTTAACTAATAAAAGGGGTAAGTCCTTGGTTTGTTGTTCTAACATTTAACTGATAACCTTCAGTTCAACAAACATTTATTAATAGCTAACTATGCTAACACTGTGGTACATGAAGGATCTAAGAAGATTAATAAGACACAATCTCTTAGGTAGAGAAGAAAGGATTGGATCTAGACTAAGATGGTAGCAGTGGGTTTGGAAAGATTTTAAGAGCTAATTTTTTTTCTCAGAATCTACAGAATTGTCTTTTCATCTATTTTTAAAGTTCCTCCTAGGTAGGTTTAGACATGTAGTATCTCTTGCATAGCAGTTGGCTTATTTGTAATGGAGGCATTTGACCCAAAGTGATTTATATGCTTATTTTTTACATGTACATGCTTTTTTTTACATGTAAACCATTTCCTTGAAATGATATTTGATTTCCCCATGTTCTACTAAAGAAATTCATTTTAGCCTCTGGTATTTTAATGGATTACCAAAGACAGTTTAATTGTCCACAATCAAAGTAGACCAGGCCAAATTGTGGTTCACTTGGCATGTCTCTGTAATAGATGTATTTTGTCTTTCAAATTTTCTCCCAGTCCACTTTGATATTTGAAATGAGGCAAATATTAACTGTTTGGTTTTTATTCCCTGCCATACTTAGTACAGGGCCTAGCAGATGCTCAATGAATATTTGTTCAATTAAGAGTAATCTTTAGAGTGGGGAGGAACTCAGCTGTAGTACATTATTCTGCAAAAGTGACTTGTTCAGATAATTAAAATATATCCCTTCCAATACAAAAACTTTTGCCTCAGTTTTTCTTCTTCCCTTCTCTCCAACATTTATTGATGCCTTTTTCAAGTAATCCTGCCATTTCCCTGTGCTCTGCAATAAGAACCATCCATTATGATAAAGAAGTGCAGTTAAGTCAAACAAACCAACACAGTAACCATGTCTAACAAAGTGTGGTCTGATTCTGACCATCTCTCTGCCAAAGGAAAGGAAGTATGTTTCATCATCATTCATCTAGAATCAAGATTGGTCACTGCATTGGTTTGAGGTCTGATGTCATTTAGTATTGTTTTCCTTTACATTATTGTGGCCATTGTGTAATTTGCTCTCTTGGTTCTGCTTACTTTCTCTATCTTTGACCTTCTTGTATCATCTGCCTAGTAGTGGTATTCCTGTCTATTAGTATTTTGATGGAAATCTTTTTGAAATGAATTGTTCACTTTGCCTTAACCAGCATTTACTGCTTCTGAATTGTGACTGTTTGTTGCTGTAAATTTGAGAGAAAGTTATATGGGAATAAATTGTGAAAGGAAAGTATAACTAGGAAGAAAAAGAAGATAGGGGAGAGTATCAAAATAAGAAAGAACAGAGAAAAATGAAGAAATTGTTTCTTTAGTGCTCCCATTGTCTATTTTGTTCTTTTTTTTTTTTGCACAAAAAAAGGTTTATGTTGAAATTCTATTAAAATAATATTAAAAAAAATTCTGTTAACATCACACTTTACCTGCTTCTTAGTTTCATCAGCATTATGACTGTAGCCAGGAAACCTGTATTCTAGCTTTGATCTGACTTCATGGACAAGTATATAAAAAAGATCTGCTTAGGTCCCAGCCCAGCCTTAGCTTCTCTGATTTCATAATTTCTTGCCCTCTACCACAAAAATCTGGTGGTAGCAGTAACTTTGAAAGTTTTAGTGAGGAATATTAAAGGAATTTGATTTTAAATGAGTATTTGTAGCAGCAAAGTTTTTAAAACAGGTTTAAAAAGTATATTTGCCTTGGGGCAAAAAAACAAAACCCCCCAAAATTGCTTTAAGCAAAGAGGCAGCACCATGCGGTAGATAGAAAGCAAACTTTAAAATCATGAAGACCTGGGTTCAAATCCCAAATCACATACTAGTTCTGCAGCCCTCAGCAAGTGTGACTATTTCTCAGCATCCCAGGAAATTCTTAAAGTAATAAGTTGCACAGAACATGATTACCTAAATTGTTCGAGGGGATTGACTATACTAAGGAAATCATGATTTTCCTTCTTATTATTATGAACTTGATTTTGCTCATGCAAAAACTTTAAAATTAGTAATAACAATCAAAATTGTCCATATTTGCTTTTTTTATTTTATTTCTACCCCTTTGCCCCTTTGCCTCATTCTCAGTTCTTCCCCTAGTCATAGTAGTAAAAAGATCCTAATCCCATTTTCCTCTACTTTTTTAATGGAGTGACTTAGATTTTGAGCATTAAAAAACTCTGAGAAGGGATCTGTAGGCTTCACGAAGCTACCACAAGTGGTCCATGACACAATAAAGGTCAAGAATCCCTAATTAAAGGCTGTCAGTGTTAACCTGATTAATGAAAAAACATCAATAAACAAACATATGTGCTGGATGCTGCACGAAACAGTCACTGCTTACAAGGAGCTTGTGTACTGTCAGGGTAGATAACACATATTCATACAAATATATACAAGGTATGCAAGGCGGCACTAGCAGCTGGGGATCTAGAAAGGCCTCATGGAGGAGTGCTCTTTATTATATTACTAAAGATATTCTCAGGAACCATATTAATCACATGTAGTAACTTTGAAGGACACTAAGGATTGATTCTAAGAGTTGAAGGTGAGGAAGGAATACCATCCATGCATGCAAGACAGCCAGTGTAAAGGACTGGAGATGAGAGATGAAATATCCTGTGAGGAGCAGTGGCTGCTCCAGTTTGTCTGGGCCACACAGATACAGGAAAAATGTAATGAATAAACCTGCCTGGAAAGGTAGGTTGGAGCCAGGTTGTGGAGGGCTTTTAATGCTAAATAGAAAAATTTGTATTTTATCCTAGAGGTAATAGGGAGTCACTGAGTTGATTGAATAGGGAGTGATATGGTCAAACCTATTCTTTAAGAGAATCACTTTGTCTTATGTGTGGCAGATAAATAGGAATAAGGAAGGGATTAGGAGGCTATTAAGTTGGTCCATACAAGATAATGAGAGCCTGAACTAGGATAGTGGCCTTGTGGGGGAGAGAGTGGGATGAAGGGAAGAGTTGTATAAATAGACTTAACAAGATTTAGCACCTAATTAGATATGTAGAGTAAAAGATAACTAGGTTGCCAACCTGTGTGACTGGAAGGCTGTTGGCCCCTTTGAAAGAAATAGGGAAACTTGGGAAAGGGATGGGTTTTGGGGAAAAGGGACTGAGTTCTCTGTTGGTCATTTTGAGTTTGAAATGGACAGAAGAGGGAAAAGCATTTTTTAAGCGTCTACAATATCCCTGGCACCACGCTAATCACTTGACAGTAATATCTCATTCAATCCTCATGACAACTCTGAAAGAGGTAGGTCTGTTATCCCCATTTTGCAGTTGAGAAAACTGAGGCAGTAGATGACTTGCCAGGGTCACACAGCTAGTGTCTGAGGCCAGATGTGAACTCAGGTCTCCCTGATTTGTAGCCTAGTCCTCTATCCATGTTGCCACCTAATCCGCCTCTAACATTATGCAGTGGATAGCCATTATTAATGAAGGACTAAAGCTCACAAGAGAGACAAGAGCTGGATAAATAGTTCTGGGAATCATCTGCACAATCAATGCTAATTTAACCCACGTGATATCACCAATCAATCTATAAGCACTCATAAGATGCCTACTGTGTGCCAGGTACTGTGCTAATGCTAGGGATACAAAAACAAAAATGAAAGTCCCTACCTTGGAGGAACTTCACATAATGTATTCTTTTGCTAAGAGAGAGGGAAAAAAGAGAAGAGGACCTAGAATAAAACCTAGGGATAGTTACGGGGCAGAATATGGATGATAATCCAGCGAGAGACTGGAAAGAGGGAAATGAGAGAATCATGTCTGGAAAATTCCACAAAGAGATAAAGGAGGATGAGGAGTGGGAAAAGGCTGTCAGATCTGGCAATTAAGAGGTCCTTGATAACTTTGGAAAGAGCAGTTTCAGTTCAGTTCAGCAGTGCAGGAAGCCAAACTGTAGGAGGTTAAGATGCAAGCAAGAAGAAAAGAGGTGAAGACAAATACAGGAAGCATTTTTCTTGGTCTTTGGATAATAGATTCACCAGATGATAGGACAAGAATATTATGTAGAGGAGAAAGGGAAGGACTATTAAACAATTGTGAACAATTAGAACAAAGAATAAAAATTGAGGCTTTCCTTAAGTGGAAGAAATTTGCTATTCTGAGAAGGAAGCAGCTATTTGTTGTTCCAGGAAAGGTGGCTATTACCAACTGATGATACTAAAAGAGAGATGTTATACTTCCCTGAGATATTTATCCAAGACACCATCAAATCTTGTCAAGACAGACAACTGCAATGAAATCTGATGATTCATGTGGGCACAGAAGAATTAAATAAGAAATTGAAGATCTTAGGCACATATGTGGTCTTATAACTTGTTAACGATAAAAAGAGATTCTGAAAAGAAAAGCAAATTTTGGGAATGACCACCCAGTTAAGAAGATATTTGAGATTTCTTTACAGTCTTTGGCTTAAAATATAGACGTAGCAAGTACCTGGCCTGGAATAGAATGCACCTAACAAGAAACAGTAAGAGTGTTATTTGCCTGGAGCTGTACAGACCTAATCAAAAGAAGTTAATAGGAGCAAAATCCAGGAAAGCAATCAATAATAAATTCCATGACTTCATATTTTAGTTATACAAATTCACAAAGTATGGCTAGTAGACAAGACAAATTAAAGATCATAATGCTGGAAAGCTATAACAACAGTGTTGCTAGCAGCTGCTGTGGAGGTGTTAGGCCAATAACACCAGCACACAGGAGGGCTACTAGCACAGGTTCTTTGATCTGCTTTTCAAAGGAAAGCAACTTTAAGGGGTTTACAATCTTACTTGAATTAAACGTACATATATCATTCACTTAGTTCAGGGGGAAAAGCCAGCACCCTGAACTTCAGAGATATACAAACACAAATTACAAGCAGAAATTATATAAACAGAACAGGCTTCTAGCTATCTGTCCAAGCAATACATAAACAGTTACCAGAGAGAGAAGCTCCAATATCTGGGTTTTCATGGGGGGGGAGGGGGGCATTGGGGCATGTCTTGACAGCTACCCAGAGTCTCATCTAGCCAAAACACTAATCTCTGAGTCTATATACCCTTCTTCAGGGTCAGAGGGTGTCACAACCATGCAACTCAAATCCATGTGCACTAGACTTTCTTGTGACTTAAGCAGGTCATCAAAGACTCTTGATTCAGTCAATATTGAAACAAAGGCAAGACTCATCAAAGGCACTTGATTACCTCAGTGCTGAGAAGCACTCAAACAAAAATCAGCAAAAAGTCCCACTTGACTGGCTATTACATTTGAAAGGCAACACTCATCAAAGGTACTTGATTATCTCAGCATTCCAAAAGAGAAAACAGAAAAGGCCCACCCTAATTACCATTACAAAAGCACATTTAAGTGAACCTAATAACACTTAGTGACCTCATTGAGACTTGGATGAGATGATACCAAATATATAAATATTAACCTATGTGAACTTTCCCAAAAGCCAAGGTGGGTTGGGGCATGACATCAATGGACACCATTTGGATTAAGAGACAGAAATAAAGAAAGAGTACATAAAGAAAAAGAAAATTGACATAGAGGCATCATATAGTTGGAGCATTTTCTTTGCCAAAAACACAACATCTAATAATTTTTAAATTTACCTTAATGATATTTCTTCCCTTAAATGTGGAAAAATCTCCAAGCTCAAATTTTATTCTGTATCTGATTGTCACCAACACGTTGCTTAGGAGAAAATTATGGTAAACTTCAGGGGAAGTTAGTACTCCCTCTTGAGAATTTCATAGAAGAGTATTAAATAAGTAATTAAATAAGACTTACACCCTTGCTTTAGGAAGAATGTGTTTCCAAAACTTAGGAGTGAATAGGTACATTTCCATAAACTAAACTTCTTTAGGGGAAGTTGGCTTTAGAGGAATAGGAAGTTCTCAAAGAATAAAATTCTAAAAGCTCACATTGAAATATTTCTGAAGATTAGTATGAATGCACAGGGTATATTCACTAATCCAGCTTATATTTTCAAGACAGATGGAAAAGGCAGATTTACGGGGGGCGGGGGGTCAAGGGTATTACAGAATATTCCCAGAAATTACTGTGACATAAAAGTAAAGACAGCAATAGCCTATCACTTTAAAAAACAAACAGCAGCCAAATAAAAATGATGTCCAGAAGATGGAAGCAAGGGCAGATAACAAAACCTATAATGTGGCATGCTGAACCTCATAACAAGCTGAGACTGAAGCTAAGGACAAGGAAAAAGGTTTTTGTTTGTTTTCTTTTGGGGGTGTTTTTGAGGGAAAAGGAAGGCCAAAGAAGGGATCGAACCCATTGTCAGAAGTATAACTGACAGGAGACAAGACAAGCTGCTCAATTCTGCCTTTGTTTCTGCTTTTCTCTGTGAAGGAGAATGAGGTCTGGACTGGAACCAGGACAGAATAGAAATGGCCAACTGGGAGTAGATACTCAGGATAAGTAGAGATATTAAGAAAAGTATGTAGCTGCCCTCGATGAGTTCAAAACATCTGTCCAACAAGAAATATGCCCATGGTTATTTAAAGAACTGGCTGATGACTTTGCTAAGTCAGTCTGATCTTTGAAAGACGATAAAGAACAGGAGAGGTACCACAGCACTGGAAAAAGAGACAACTTTTTCAGTTTTCAAAAGGGAAGCATATCAAGAGTGTAGAGACCATGAGCCAGTGAGCTTGACCTGGATATTTAGAACATATCTAGAATCTATTAACAGGGTGGTGATGGTGAACGTCTAGAAAACAAATAGTGTCGAACAGGTCATGTAGAGCCAGCTTTATTTACTTTTTTGACAGGGTTGATTTAATTTATGTTATTTTTAAAATTGTTTTTCTTATTTGTTTGGGTTTTTTTAAGTTTCATTTTGACAGGATTTTGTTTACGAAGGTTCTTTATAAAATTGTTTTAAAGTCACTTACTGATTTTTTATTTTTAAATTTTATTTATTCTTTAAAATTATTTTTTATTGATGTTTTGTTTTTACACACATCATTTCCCAGTATAACTCTTTTCATCCTCACTTGCATTGAATCTTCCCTAAAGACATAAATAAATAAACTGACCAAAAAGATTATCTCAGATGGCACTGTATGCAACATTCTCCTCCTATAATACCATACCCTTCTTCCGAGAGGAGGAAAATGTTATACTGTTCTCCGGGACTGTGCTGTTTTCATTTATATGATTAGTCTTTATGTACATACATACACACACACACACACACACACACACACACACACACACACACACACACAATTTTCAGGTTAATTATTTCACTCTGTTACTTCTTAAGTCTTTGTTTTATCTGGCTTCTTTATGTAATTTTTTTCTGGCTCAGTAATATTTATCATTTCTCTTTTCTTTCTTTCTTTCTTTTTTTTTTTTGAGGGGGGAAGGCAGGGCAATTGGGGTTAAGTGACTTGCCCAGGGTCACACAGCTAGTAAGTTTGTCAGGTGTCTGAGGCCGGCTTTGAACTCAAGTGCTCCTGACTCTAGGGCCAGTACTCTACTCACTGGGCCACTTAGCTGCCCCTATATTTATCATTTGTTACAGTGCAGTACATCCCTATGCTACAGTTTCTTTCAGCTAGGCTCTAATCAATCCATGCCCATTTTGTTCCCCACTTTTGTGATGTGTGTATTGTGTTGTTTTGTTTGCTTTTGACTACATCAAAAAGTACTACTTTCTCTTTAGGGCTTATTCTTAGGAATCTTTAAATAAGCCAAGCACTTGCTAAATGTTCTCATGCTTATTCCTGTGCTAATCTTGTAGAAAAGACATAGAGCTGTAGGCTAGTTGTTTGTTCATTTGGATTAATTCAAGACTAGTTAAATTTCAAGACCCTAAGAGTTTGATGTCAGCTTAGAAATTCTCCAAGGGGGTATACCAGAAAGTTGTTATTAGCCCTGTGCATTTAAAAATCATTTTGTTAATGATCTGCATCTATCATACTTCTCAAATGTGCATACTCTTTGTTTGATGGAGTCAGGGTCCACAAATATCTTGACAGGCCATAGAATTAGGGCAAATCTAATGAGATAAAATTTAGTAATACAAATGTCTTACACTGAGTTTAGAAAACTAATTTCACTAATAGAAGCTGAGGGAAGTAATCGATCTCAAGCAGAATTAAGTGAAGCATAATGTCTAGCCCTGGTCCTGCTGTGTCCTTCTCTATTCAGTTTCAGGTGCTGCATTTTTAGGAAAAAACATTTGTAAGATGGAGAGTTACCACTGGAGGACCCAGAATAGAAAAATGCTTTGTAATGATCCTCTATGAAGATTAGTTGAAGAAGCTCTTACCATTTAGCCTGGGCAATAGAAGACTTAGGACGGAGGTGGCAATGTATCTTGTTAAGTATACTAAGGCTTATCACCTACAAGAGGGGTTAGAATTCTGTTCTGTTTGGGCCCAAAGGAAAAATTAGAAATGATATGTAGGCATTAAATTACAAAGAAACAGATTTAGACTTGATGTAACTTTCTAACAGTTAAAAACTTTGGAAAAGTAGAAATGGCTGCCTTGGGAAGCAGTGATTTCCTCTTCGCTGGAAGACTTCAGGCAAATGCTGAACACTTTTTCCGGATATGTTGTAGAGTAGATTGTTCTTTAGGGTTGGATCAAGTGGCCACTGATATCACTTACTAGGATTCTGTAATATGTGAATGGAATGTTAAGCAAATTTATTTACCTCCTTAAAGCTCCATAAAGTATGGTGAAAAAAAGTGAACTGAGTTGCCTGTTTTCCCTTTATTTCATACTTATCTTTAGCACTTGGATTCTATTTTATACATTCATTTTCTAACCTTGCATCTTTTGCTCTAATTCTCTAATTCTCCTCTTTCTCTTTTCATTCCCTACCCACAGTTCCTCTTCCTTTCATTGTTCAGCAGAGCAACTGCCTTATTAATTGCCTATAGCACTCTTGACCATCACACACTTTTAAACTTTACTAAAAAGAAGCTGTTGTCCATGAAAGAGGTTGGTCCTATTCCAAATCTCAGCTGCTGCCTCTCAGCTTCATATCTTAAGTAAAGTAGTACTAGTATGGAATAGGTACTTAATTTAATATTTGTTGGTTATTTTGAGATCTGCATTCTGGTTCATATAAAATTTTGTTAAAATTACATCAAACTTTTTTTCAAAGCCAAAGGATTGTTATTAATTTTAGGATGAAGAATTACCTAAGTATGAATTTGTGCCAGTTACATGTCCCAGGAAATATATATATTTTTATATATATATATATATATATATATATATATATATATATATATATATGTATGTATGTATAATGCTTCATTTGTTCAGGGTTTTTTTGTTTTTGTTTTGTTTTGTTTTGTTTTGTTTTTTGTTTTTTGTTTTTTTAAGAAATGAGCTAGTCCATTTAAATGAGTTTTCTGTGTACCTGAAGCTTACTCTTCAGCTTGATGTAATGGAAAGAACATTGAGTTAGAGTTAATGGACTAGCTCTGTTCACTTCCTGGCTTTGTCAGTTACCACCTGTGTAATCTTGGGCACGTTCCTTAACTTCCCTGGACTTCATTTCCTGGATATGTAAACTGAAGATGTTGGACTGCATGGTGGTTCAAATCCTTCCTGACTCTGAATCTGTGGTCCTATTAGTGCCTCCAAAATTTTTTTGACCATTTTAATGAAACTTACTTTCCTAAAATGGATAACCCCTTTGTTATTTTATAGAATGCATTTAAAATTTATATTTTTGTTTATGTTTCATTGGTCAGCATTGATAGAATATGATGATACCTTCATGGGCTGTGTGGTGTGCAAAGTCCCACAATGTCCATTTTTTTTTTAAATTATTTTATTTTATAGAGTTTTATTTTCTTATGTCACAATTTTAAAATTTCTGAGTTGAAAAGGACAGAAGGGCACATCTAGTCCAAATGCCAGATTGAGTCTAATAACATAGAACAAGAACCCTCCCTACAGCATACCCAAGAAGTGGCCATCAATCTTTCATTAAAGGCTTTCAACAACAGGGCCTAGATAGTCCATTTCACTTTTGGATAGCTCTAATTGTTAGGAAGTTTTTCCTTAGTTCAAACCTAAATTTGCACCTCCTCAGATCTTACCTATTGCTTCTATTTGTGCACTCTGGGGGCCAAACAGAGCAAGTCTGCCCCCTCAAACACTTGGAAACAGCTATCATGTCCTCTCTTTACACAAGTTTTTTTTCTTCTCAGACAAACCTTCTCTGTTCTATTTTCATATAACATGAGGCTTAAATTCCTTAATGTCCTCCTGGTGTTCTTTGGTTTATCAGTGTCCTTCCTAAAATGTGGCACTCAGATCTCAACACAATACTCCAAATGTAGTCTGACCAGAGCAAAAGTACATTGGGTCTCTCATCTCCCCACTCCCTAACATTTTGCCTTTTTTAATGCAGCATAAGATGGCATTGGCTTTCTTGGGTTCCATCTCACTTTATTGACTCATTGAGCATACAGTCTCCTTAAAGCTATTGTTTAACTATGTGCTCCACATCTTCTACTTGGTAAGTTGATTTTCTGGTCCTGAGTCTGAGACTTTTAATTTATCCCAAATTACACCGTATGATATTAGATCCAGAACATGTAGCTCATTTAGGTAGTTTTGAAGCCTGACCATCTTTCAGTTTGTTAGCTATCCCTTCCCCTTTGTGTCATCTCAAAATTGGATAAATATATGATCTGAGCATTTATTTAAATCAGATGAAAATGTTGAACAGTGTAAGGTCAAGCAGAAGTATCTGGAGCATCTTTCCAAGTTGTCATCAAATTACTAATGACCATTCTTTGGATCCCGTGAGTCAGCTTGTTCAAAATCCCTCTAATCGTGCTCCTGGTTAGCCCATTTTCTCTCCATATTTTCCACAAGGATACTATGAAAGACTTTGCCAAATATGTGGCTAAAATTTAGGTAAATCATATTGACTGCATTCCCTTGTTCTGTCAGTTTAGTAACCATCACAACAAAGAAAATAAAAGTCTAGCATGACCTATTTTTACTGAAAGTATGCTGACTCTTAATGATCTTTTTCTAGATATTACATATTCAGGAACTTTTAAAAAATAGTATAGTCTATCATTTTGCCAGCAGTCAAAATCAAGTTCATAGGCCTCTAATTGCAGGCTCTTCTCTTTCCTTTAAAAAAAGAACAAAAAAACCATGGACTTCTTTCCTTCTCTAAACCTGTGACAGCTTGCTCATTATCTGTGATCTTTCAGGAATCACTGACAGTGGTTCATCAATCTCATCTTCAGATTCTTTTAATATCCAGGGATGTAGCTCATTTGGCTTCTGCTGTCACTGTGCTTGTTACTAACAGTAACTTCCATCTACTTCTAATTTGTTACTCCTAATATGCTGTGGGCTGGCAAACCGAATAGCTAAGCTTGTCACAACTGTGTCTATAATCAGAGTAAACATCCTCTGAATGAGTTTCTGAGGGACTTTCCTTTGAGTAAAATGAACAAACTTTAGTACATAGAAACCGAGAAAACTATTTTGGCACTCAAGGGGGCTTTTCCCTCTTGTTTCCTGCTTCTCAACTTTTCCAAGTAAGTGAATGTCATGGTAAAAGCCTTTTCTTGGTATCATATTTAAGTGTATTAAATGTATAAAATAATTTCCAAAGTTATACATGCGTTTCAATATGCTGTATGTTTATTTTTGTGTGTAGCACTTCAGGCTGATTTCAACTTAAAATATTATTATTGTTGTTCATAAGGTTTTTGCTTCCTAATATATGTCCTCTGTATTCCTTGTGATCTATTCACTATAATTAACCCAGATCTGCTCTAGAAGCATTCAATAGAGATTGAAGAATGCCTCAGCATTAAGGGGAGAGTATACAGACAGTGGTCATGTAGTTTAGAGCCACCAGACAAAATATGCCTTGGATCAATAATCTTTTGTTACAGCATCTAAAATGAAAAATGTTATGTAGAAGGCTGTTTCTGTTTAACAGCATGGGGAGATTGTGAGCCTGATAAATAAGAAGCAAATTATAGAAAAAGAGAACTAGAAAGAGGAAAAAAAGAGAACAGAGAGAAGGGAAAGGAGACTGTGGTTGCTTAGTAAGAGACCTCAGAGGAGAAGGCCTTCTTGTGAACTGATACAGTGATATTTTTCAGGCAAGTTGTATTCAACTTTCATTAGTTTAAATTGTATCTAATAATTGGTTTTGAGTCTCAGATGTCTCACATTGCCTACTTACTGAGAAAAGCGGTACTGCCAATGCTCAATTTACAAATGATCTTGGGGATGGAGGGTATACAATATTCAAATCAAGAATTAAATCAAGCCTTGATAGAATGTGACTCGAGTATGGATGGTCGTTAAGTAAATAAAAAGTGCATTAAGCTATGGGGATGATTAAATCTTAGGAGCACAACAGCCAAGCGCCTCAAAAGTTTGAAAAAGCAAACCACATTGCCACAACTAGGAAATTTTCATTAACAAGTTATCTCCATACACAACAAGTTCTAGTACTTTGGCATATTGTATTTCAGGACCACCACAGCTATGACCTCGGAAGAAAAGAAGGAACGACCAATAAGCATGATAAATGAAGCTGCTAACTATAACTTGACTTCAGATTATGCAGTGCATCCAGTGAGCCCTGTGGGCAGAGTAAGTTATACTTTCTGTTAATTGTTGGTTAGCAGAGCTCTTATTGGTTCACAGTATACTTTTCTACAACTAGAAATATTATATTAAGAATAATTATAATTCAAAATTAAATAGTGCCCATGAACACTTGAAGACAACAAGAAACTGAAATATAATAGAGGATTATAATTTGATACCATGATTTGAATTTATTTTTATAATGTCCTGTAGTATGAATTTTTGTGTGAATTTGTATATAAATGAATCTGTTTAAAGTCTTGCTATTACAGTTTCTGTTAGAAGCTAGGAATTAATTTGCGTTTACTGTAAAGAAATGAGATTAGTTCCAGATTTTTAAAATAGATAAATTAGAAACTAACCATATTTCCATGTTTTTTTTTAACAAACCCATAATCTGTATCACAGAATCCTTATTGCTAAATGAGAGAGGGGTTCTATTGTACTTGTTTAAGAGTAGTGTAATTTATTCTGCCATCATTGTAGTTTAGTTAAATGAATACATAAAACTGTTATCTTTTGTGATTCTTTTGAAAACAATGATTAGTAGCAGGAATTTATTTAATTCATCATTTTCAACATGGTCTAATGGAAAGAGTACTGAAGTAAAAGTCAAGAATGTGGTCTTTAATCCTAGTTCTGCCACTGACTAGCAATGTGACCCTGGGACAGTCTTTTAAATTCTGTTTCTACAACTGTCCAAATGACTTATAAGGTTTCTTCTGCCTTTCCAAATGCATATGTTTAAAAAACTATTAATTGTGTGGATGTTCTACCCATCAAAAGACAGGAATTGTTTCAAGTTTTAGTAAGTGAAAAATTATTTTAATGGTGCTTCCATGCATCTCTAATCCAGTTTATTTGGGCACTCCTTCCTCTGCATTTAATGACAACTGTCTTACCTTCTTGTCTTGTGTGACTGGTCCATACCTTCCCATAATTTCTTTATAAGAGGTCTACCCAGTGTGCTAAAAGTTGCCCTGTAATTTTCTTGACATTGTTTGATCTATAGCATATGAACTGTAAATCAGCTTATGCCTCAGTCTCTCTAAATGACCTTCCCACTTCCTTTTCTGGTCATGGATCTCTCAAATGATGTTCTTTATTTGGCTTCTCCTAACCAGTTCTTTGTTGGTAATAAATTGCTGATGACCCACACCCATGCTGTGCCTCTGTTGACCTTTGAATGACCTTCAATCATAATTCTTCAGAGACTATAGAATTCCAAGAACAGAATCCATACAGCTGCATGAGAAGAGCATTGATTTTGAAAACATGAGCCTCTTGTTTCAGGAAGACGTTTGAGATCACTAAAAGCACTATACATTTCCTCAAGTGTAGTCCAAGTCACTTTCCTCTTCCAGTTCAGTTTTGGGGCAAGTTCATTGTATCTCCAAAATGCCTGTCCAAGATATATGTACTAATGGACCAACTCTATAAATTGTCCATCCAGCTATAAATCATGGTCTGAATGAGACATTTCTCTTCCACTGTTGTTTAGGTTGAATTCTCTTGAGTGGTAATGGATCTCATTTAGGAGACTACAAAGTTGGAAGACTTGATACAATCAGCACAGTCTTCTATAGAAGTGATGTCAAACTCTTATAGAAAGGTATCCCTGTGGGCTGCATATTGGCTTAGAAAATCACAAATTTATATTATCTATGTTGCATCATATTTTTATTTATTTTGTCAAATATATCCCAATTACATATTAATCTGGCTAGGGTCTCTCTGAGAAGTTTTGGGACCTTGAGTTTGGCATCTCTGTTCTAGAAAGAGCTTTAATTTAAAAAACCAGTAGCTTTGGGGAACATCCATCTCCCTGTTTTATGCCTTGAATGATTTCAGTAATCACGATCATCAAACAGTCATCTCTGTTACTATTGTAACTACATCATTCAGGGAGCCTAGTTTGATATGGACATGACCCATGGGAGGAGAGCTTGCAAAGGAACATTTTGCTCTCCTGAATCAAATGTTCCTTTTTTGTTATATGCCAAACAAGGGCAGTAGCAGCTGGTATTCTCAGACACTTCTCAGCCATTTGTGTTCTGGAGAATAAGTGAATATACAAAAGATCGATGATATCATAGAGAACTCCCTTCACCAAAATAGATATAGGAATTTATTGATATATTAGAAGTTAATTGCCCAGAGTTACAGAGCTTGTAGGTATCAAAAGGTAAGATTCGAATCCAAGTCTTCGTGATTGCAAGCCCAGTTTTCTGTGTATAATGCCATACTATATTCTTCTGTGGAATATTGTTTGCAAAAGCCTTTCTGTAGCCTTCTAATATCTTTTCCAGTGATGTCGTTAATACATTGACAGATTATTGTCATAAAATTCTTTACAAAGATGGAAAAGTAGGCATGGGTTTACAGTCAGTATTTTCTCAATTGCCTTTTAAAAATACGTACTTTTCACCCTCCCTCCCAACATAGACTTTTTCCATATATATATTTAATCTCTACAGCTATTCTTCCCATTTTTGTGGGAACTTATTGCCATTTCTGCTCTCTTTTGCAGCACGTGGGACCTTGTGATGGTCATCTTTGTCATTAGTAGGGAATATTATAGAAATCTTAACACATCTTTTCTGGTTTTTGTCTGTGGGAGAGGGTCAACAGAGCAGACAACCTCCTCAGCCCTCACAAACAAATAATATATAACTTGATAAAGCTATAGCTCCAGGACCAATATGTTTTCACGGGAAGGTCACTAATATTATACAATATATTATAGTGTATAATATTATACAAATATATACAATACAATCAATGTTAGCCATTGGACATATTTAAGAATTTTATCAAATAACTGAGTTTTGTTATGGATGGCGCCTATAACATTCTTCAAGCTTCTTGATAGCATTTTTTCCTGAAAAAAATAGACAAGGATCAATAATAATAGGGCTTATAGTGTGTCAGATATGATTTCTAACGCTCTCTAAGTAATGAACTGAGAGTCATTGATCAAAAGTATCTATTAGTGTATCTGTAAACTATTTCTTATATGCAGTTGATTATAGCACTATGATTTCAAACAAACTTATATTCAGTTAGAAGGGAAACATGCCTTTAGTGTTCACTGTACATTGATGAGGATTGTTGCTTCCAGCTATATCAGAGTGACCCTAATCATAATTACAGAGGACAAAAAGCCCCATGCATCAAGAATAATAATGTTGCAGCTGTGTTGAAATTAAAGCAAAACTACAAGGGAAGGGCAATGATTTAGCTAAAGCAAGTGCTGACTTCAATTAAAGTGCTGAATAAAATCATGGATGTTAAAAAATTTGCTGTTGAAAAAGCTGATATGGAAATGTTATCAAGAGAAAACAGAAAGACAACAGTAATAGTTTTCAGATGGAACAGGTGGTCAAGGAGCTAAAGCAGAACTTGAAGAAGGAAAAGGAAGAGAAAGGAAACGAACATAAAATGGGAAGTTTTTAGAAGATAACTTTACATCCCCATTTCAGTTTAAAAAGTTTATTTTGTCTTTAATGAGGAGATAAAATCTTACTTACTGAATTACGTGCTTGTCATATCTGTGCCCTTCTTTACTGTACTGATGATTATTCTTCCTAGATGGGGTGGGGGAAGAGAGAGAGAGAGAGAGAGAGAGAGAGAGAGAGAGAGAGAGAGAGAGAGAGAGAGAGTGTGTGTGTGTGTGTGTGAGACGGGAAATTAGGGAGCAGTAGAAGGAAGAATTCATGAAAAAAGCATAATGGGTTTTTTAAGAAATGAGCATTTTGTAAACTCGGAGATTGCTACATCATCATTAAAGAGAACTATTAATAATTAGGATTTGGAATTTTAAATTAAAATATATATTCTTTTTCAAACCGTTAGGAATATCCCTTCCAACAACTCTAAAAAGTTGACAGAGTCACTTTTCATTTAATTACCCATGAAATTATTGGTTGGTTTTTGAAGTATGTAGCAGGAGAACTCAGGAATATTGAAGGAACCTAAAACCTTTCTTGAGCATTTGTGAGTCTTAAAAATAGAATAAAGAACTCACTTTGGAATTGGGTTAGGTAGAGAAAATGCTATAGAAAAGATAATAAGAATATCTTGAGAATTATATATTAGGGATGAACTTTATATATTATCAATAATTACTACAATGCATTTTTTAAGATATACAAAAATAATTTCTACATTTATTATATTACAGACTTTAATCATTTCTCAGAATTGATCATTCTTATTAGTATAGTTTGTGTTTTAAGAAAATGCTAGTGAAGCATAGTGGGTTCTAAGATTATCTTAGTGAATAAATAGCTTTGCTAACATGTTAAAGTTTATTGGCAGTTGTCAGTATTAATCTAGACATAAACTAGTGTTCAAGTTTATCATTAAATGAGGTTGTGTAATATTCTTAACTAGATTTTTAAGCAGCAATAAATACCAGATATCTGGGATGGTTAAAGTTCACTTTTCTACCAAAGTTTAGAAAGACTAGATAATTTTAAAGATCTCTTCAGCCCTGCTTTGATTGTGTTATAAGATACTCAAAACTTATAATTGTAACACTATCTAATTATGCTGATTGTGAATTTTTGTAATATTTTTATATGAAAAGTATTTTCATTGATACAGAGCCAAGAGCATAGTCATCCATTTTTCCTTGCAGCTTTGTTTGATACTATATATTTCTTCTTTATATCCTCATTTGTTTTAACAGCAGGTAGGAAAATATCTTGTAGTTAAAATATAATCGGACTCTGCCATTACTTCAGTACTTAAATGGATCTATGACTTGTGATATCGGTGCTCCCTCCAGTGGTTTAGCTGAGTTCCACAGGATGAGAAGACATGATTGACTCAATCACTTTCTTATCCTACCATAAATCCTTCAACTTAGTTGATCTCTTAAAATTACATTATATCAGTAGCATATGGGCTATCTGTCAGTGATCATTTGCTTTTGCCCCGTGACCAGCTCATCTCCTTTTTCAGGGTCCATTTCTCTGATAACATCCTTTGTACTGCTTCTAATATCCATTCTTTGTTAAAAATAAGTTCCAGTCTATTCAAGTACAACATGCATTTCCTCATTACCCTTTTGTTGACCTGAAACTTTAATTCTTTGGAGGCTGTAGTCTTCTATTCTTGATAGCCATATAGAACTACTGTTGGTGTTGGTGTTGCTGTTTTTAAAAAAATTAGCCTTTCACTCTTCCCCTACCCCTCTTTCTTTACAAAGATAGATCACTATGAATGTAGAACATTGCATATGATGTTTGAGTGTTTCGTTGAGCTTGTTTTTTTTTTTTTTTACTTATCTGGGTTTTTTTCTTTGTTCTTCATCATAGGGGATGGCTCTTTTGGTGTTGGAGTGGAACGGGGATACATTGGAAAAAGTAGAAAATGTAAAAACTAAATATAGCAATAGGAACATATTAAATATTTTTCCATGGGGATGTGAAGCTTGAAGTTACTAAAATCTCTGTTCAATTTTCCAAATACAATTCAGCTCACTTTCTTTTTACTGTTAAAATTTAGTCCTGCTTCATTGTTCACCTACAGTAGGAGTAAGCATATTTTCATTTCTTTACTCTCTTCTGCTTCCACCACTCAGCAAACTCGCCTCCTTTAAGATTTACTTTATCTCTGTATATCACCAGACCTAGAACTTTGTTGCAATTAATTCCTATCCCTCAGATTAGCCTCCTTAATTTTTCATTGAGTTCAGTCTTCTTCTCTACTCTTTTTACTTGGAAATTTAATTATGTACATTTCGGTACCCTCAAACATTCTCATCTCCGATTTGATTAGCACCCTATGCCTTCCTATCAGTGGGTATCTTCTATATTCTATACGTATTTTGTTTGTATACATGTATGTAACCTATAGAGAAGAAATGCCATAGTGAATAGAGCCTGAAAGATCTGGGTTCAAGTCTCCCTTTGACACATGTTGGCCTTGTGTGTGACCTTGGGTAATTTTTCTGAGTGTCCTCAAGCCCTCTAAGATAATAAGTTGGAGAGAAGATACTCATCTTCATTGACTCACTGTGTGAGTGTGGCCCGAGGCTCCGTCTTGAGCCCATTTCCATTTGTGTGTGGTCAGTGATGTTATTGGCTCTCAGATTCAGCTATCATTTCTGTGCAGATGATCCCCAGATCTGTAACCATCATCTCTCTCCTGAGGAGTAGAATGCCAGTCCTGCTTTGCCAACTACCCGTTGAACATTGCCAAGGCAGCTGGATGGCACAGTGAATCGAATGCTGGACCTGGAGTCTGGGAGTTGAAATCCAGTCTCAGTCACTTGCTAGCTATGTAGACAGACCCTGGGCAAGTTAGTCACCCTTGCTGTCTGCCTCAGTTTTCCTCATCTGTAAATTTCACCCATAATAGCAGTTCAATTCACCAAACACTTATTAAGCACCTACTTTGTACCAGGCACTCTGCTAAGAACTGAGGGTACAAATGGAAAGAGAAAGATAGTCCCTGCCCTCAAGAAGCTTACAGTCTGGTAAGCAATACACGAAAGATAGCTGAAAAGAAGTTGGGAGGGTGTTGGTGTTACTTTGTGCGGGGGCAAAGAAGTCTAAAATGAGTCTAGCCAGGTGGGGAAATGAGGAAATACCTGTTCTGTTTCCCTTTATTAAACCTACCACCAACTTCCCAGCGTTGTTGGGAGGACAAAACCTCAAAGCACTATATATGTGCCTATCAAATTCAGCATGTTCTTATACTTCATGTGGACTTCTCAGGCATCCAGGTTTACCACTTCCCCTCCTCCATACGCAGTTATGTTCAACATCTTGTCAGTTCTACCCCTACAATCTCCCATACATGTCCCCTTCTTACCTTTTGCAAATCATTATTGTCTTAACCTAGGCCATTATCTCGTCTCACTTAGGCAATTACAAAAATTCTCCTAATTGGTCTCTTTAATAGTCTCTCCTTCTCTCAAACCCATCTTCCACACAGCTGTCAAAATCAATTTCCTAAAAGCACAAGTCTGACCATGACACTCACCTCTGTAATATTTTAATTGGCTGCCTATTCCTCAGCTTGGCATTTGAAGCCCTTCACAACCTGTCTCCATCCTCCCCTTCCAGATTCACTTCACTTACTTTTGACCACTCTGTTCTATTTCACTCTTGAGCCTTTACCCAGGTGTTCCTTCAAGCCCAAAGTCGAGGGTCACCTGTTGGGCCCCCAGTGTCAGTACTCTCTCCTTCCTCAAATTGTCTTCTGTTACTTAGTTGTGTACATATTCTATCCCTCAACAAATTGTTAATTGCTTAAGGACAGGAATTTTTTTTGTTTTTGTCTTTGTATCTTCATCATCTAGTACCCTTCCTCATGTGTGGCAGGTGCTCAGTAAATGCTTGTGTAATTTATAGAAAAGCCCTATTATTATTTTTGTTTTAGAGATGAGGATGAGGTTGAGAGAAATTACATTACTTGTCCAAGAGGACTCACACAACTCTTAAGTGCCAGAATCCAGAATTCAAACCCAAGTCATTTTAACTCCAGATCCGTACACCCCCAGCCTCCCTTTCCATTTTGTAACACACACTGCTCCTGTGAGACATTTAAGTGGCACAGTGAATAGAGTGCTGGGCCTGGACTCAAAAAGAGCCATCTTCCTGAGTTCAAATCTGTCCTCAGACATTTTCTAGCTGTGTGACCCTAGGCAAGTTACTTTACCTTATTTGCCTCAGTTTCCTCATTTGTAAAATGTGCTGGAGAAGGAAATGGCAAACCACTCTGCCTAGAAAACCCCAAATGAGGTCACAAAGAATCACATATGATTGCAAAAAGGACTGAACCAACAGAAGCTCCTGATGGGCTGTCCATCCATGTCATAAATCTCAACAATATCCATTTTTATGTGCTTAACTTTCTTTTCTACCTGGAAAGTTAGGGTGAACTCTTTGGAGAGTTTATAGCTCTCATTTAAGTAGCCCTGAAATGTTTGTGCTGTCCACAAATAGAAATATCTCAGGGATCTCACCATCCATTAAGAATTCTTTTCCCATTGTGATCCTTTATTTGAAGTTTTATGACCGTGGCAGATTGTTTTGAGGAGCAAATAACCCCCTTGATATTTTTAAAAAGAAATTGCAGAGTTTTCTCTATTGGGTGTTTCAAAGATCTTGTAAAGTCTCAATATTCTCATTTACGTCACCTAATAGAAGGAGACCTCCTGAGACATCATTTTACTCTACCCCAGGGTGGGAAACCTGCTCTACCCAATCAAATTTTTTTTTTGTTTTCATAGTCAATAAACAGTAATCACAGTGTGATCTTTTACTCTTTCTACCTTTCAGTTAAGTGTTTAATGCTGTAGCTGGTTTTGTAAAAGCCCTTCCTTTTTCTTACCTTCAGTGAAGATGGCTTGAACAAATTTTTCTAATTAAGTTTTAGAGACATAGGAAAGTACAAACATAGGCTGGTAATTATTCATATTTTCTCAGTAAGCTTTCTTTGATGGTACTAATGAAATTTTTAAAATTATTCACTATGTTTACTGTTCCCAGATTTCCTGAGAATCCTTCAATAATCTCAAAGACTGTATCACTTCTAACATAGACCTACTTGATGTATATTCAGTCTAATCAAGCTGGAAAATTTAGGTTTAGAGTCAGTATATGTCAGTTATGATCTTGGTTTCTGTCATTTACATGTATGACAGACGTGTTCCGTAGTCTTTTGCAGTCTCACTTTCTTCATCTATACATGAGGGACTACAGGACATCTAAGATTCTTTCCCACTAAAGTATCTATAATCCTGTTTTGTTTCCTCAGTAAAGGCTAAATGTGATGATTCCTCTGTCTTTCATGGTTAAAAGGTAATTTTAAAAGTCTTGTCAGATTGTTTCTCTTCTTCATCTGTTGTCTTCCAGTTTCTTAAATGCATTCAGAATCATTTAGCTTACTTGGGTGTCTCACCAAGCTTTCTATATATACTTCATTTTTTCTCTATCATTTTTTACTGTTTTATGAAATGATGCTATTGATAATCTCCCAACATCTTCCTCCAGAAGATTTGACAGGAGTTCCGTTCTTCACCAGTGTGACCCATGGCAATCTTATCTTCTCACTTAGCAAGGAGAGCAAATATTTGCTGATTATAGTGGTTTCTAGCCTCTTTCAGCCTCCTCTTTGAGGAGGAAATGGTAACCTCTTTTATCAGTATCCCTTTTTTGCCTGTCTCAGCTTGTGTAAGTAGATCTTATTCAAGTTCTTTTATTTGCATGCCCTTCATGTTTTTATTCTTTATTCTAATTTGTTAGCATCAATTTTGATCTTTGCTCTGGCAAGTCAATAGTATGACTGTTCGCAGACAGCTAATTCAGACATGACTCCTATGTTAGTAACTAGTCACTTCTTGCCTTCCAAACATACTCAATTTTATTTTTTGTGATATTTGGTGCTCACCATACCTAACACCTTTGAAATTTCTTCTTAAAGTGTTCATCACATATATATGAGTGACACATCTTTGTAGTGTTCAGACCTTGAGTCTATTTTGTTTCTAAGCTAAATTTTCAGTATTTTAAAGTTCCTTATTACTAAAGTCTATGTTGATTTAAACTAGAGGGACTTAGCAAGTTCTCTGAATTGTCAAAAAGTTTAATGACTTGTTAAAAACAGGGTCTTTTAATACCTTGGGGAAAGTCTTTCTTTGTAGAAAACAAAATCTTCATTGTCATCTATTAAAATACATAAAGGATTAAAATTTTCCCGTACAAGTTTCATGGAAATCCATTGCCATAAGATCATAGATTTGGAGCTGAAGATAGAATTTTACATTTCGCATATGAGGAATTTGAGGCCCAAAAAAGTTAACTGGCTTGCCCAGATCAAATTGGTGGTAGGTAGCAGAGCCAGGATTCTGGCTCAAGGCTTTTTAGTACATATCGCATGCTCTTTCTGTTTGGCTACTTTACCTTTCCAATCAGTGAGAGCTTTTATTCTCATAAGTGTCATTTTTCCAAGATTTTAAAAAATATTTTGTAAGAAATTTTTTCTAGTTCTCTAATATATCTATTTAAATTCATTGAACATTTGGCATGTCTATAACAAGCAAAGCACTGTGCTAGGCACTAAGATAGCTACAAAATAAATGAAAATTTCTCATAATCATAGAATAATATTTTGATCACATCTGTAGCCATTTCATCTTCTAACTTTTCATTCCATTTAGTCTTCACGGTCTTCAAAAAAAGTTCATAATTTTGGAAAGAGATCAAACTCAATTAAAAGGAATCCCAATGCACCTGTTGTCAGACGAGGTTGGCTTTACAAACAGGTACCTTTTAATTTTTTATACTATATTAGGTGAAGCATTGAATCTTAAGCGTATAAAGTGGAATTTGAAGTTTACAGAGGTGGTCTTTCCATGATTTCTGATTGTCAAGTCTATTGGGGAAACGGTGGAAATGATAATAGAAATTTCATGATTTAAAATAGATTTATATTTATATTTTATATAAAATAGATAGTAACCTGTTTTGGAAAATATAAGGATAAGTGTGTAAGAAGTATTTAGTTAGAGTAGAAATTTCATTGAGAAATTTTGGCTTATTTCACAAGAAAAATATGCTAAGATTTCATTCTCTCCTGCTAATACCTGAGCATATATGTGCCCTTGTACATATATACAGTGTCACTTCAGCTTTGACAAACCTAGTTGTTGAAATACTTCAGAGTAGTATTCCCTCTACATATTTGTACCCGACTCAAACGTTTAGTGGTGTCATTTCGGTCCTCTTCAATAACAAAGGACAACAACCGATCAACTCCCTCTACAAGTGGGAGAGCACACAAAAATTAGCTTTTGGTACTCAAAGTATTTTTTAATTTTGCTAAAATTATTCCAAAATGTATTGTTTTGTATTATTTTGGCTTTTGCTTTACTTCCTTCTTAAAAGGAGTAAACTACATAGTATGAACCTTGTAGTTAGGAAATAGTGGTACAGTAATGACACCTCATGGTATATTGAAGTATATTGAAAATATTCCTGTTTTCTTCTAATTCTTCAAATTACTGTGCTTTTTAAAGTTGTTTGTCAGCATTTTAGTTTTTTTAGTCACCTGCCAACCATTATTTTTTTCTGCTGTCAGTATACCTTTAGAGATAGTGGCATGGAGAACTGACCTTAAAGTCAGAAAGTTCAAGTTTAATCTCTGATACATACTGCATTGTGATTCTTAGTTCTCTGGACAGCCAAGTCAAGACTCTGAGTTGCAAAGAAGGTGCCCGCTTGCATTGGTGGTCCCCAAGGGGAACTACCAATGAAATAACCGCTCTTGAAGCACATACACATGTGTGTACGCGCATGCATACACTCTCTCTCTCTCTGTCTCTCTCATACCAACATACTAATAATTTGCCATTTATCTGTTTTGGCCTAGAAATCAACTTTGTCATAATTGTATCTAAGTAAAAAGGCCTGAGTGAGTTTACTGCAATTAAAGTACATGAACCTTAACGCATAGAAGCACTAACCTTTATTTTAACTGGTCAGACTTTTAAAGGTTCATTTGTTGATTTTCAGCACTACATAATATAGCTAAGTTTGATGGATGAGTAAGATCTTATTATCTACATATCTTTCAGACAGCACTGATAATAAGAAATGTATCACGTGTACCCTTTGATAGTACAAGTAGTTTTCTAAGCAACAATTTAAGGTAATTATTATAACTATAGTGCTTAATGACTATTCAGAGCCTGTTTATTAGGCGACTTGACAATTTTAATTTGCCCAAGAAAGTTTATAACATCTTTTTTTTTCTTTTGAGGTGTTTCTCTTTCACAAACATACTGCTCCCTATCCCAAATACCCCTTTTGTCCCACGTATCTAATTATTGCTTTAATTTCAGAATTGTTTTGAAATGGTAGTTATAACAAGGAAATTATTTAATGACTATATATTCAAATGCATTTAAAATTTGTCATTTTGTTTTGAAGGATGAGTTCTCAAGGGTCAATGTGTATTTTTTTTCTTTTTGATTTTGCCATTAATAGTATGTAGGCTTTGTTTATGGCTTTTTTAAAGGAAATGCATAATTTTGTATAAGGCTGATACATTTTTATGAAATAAATTATTTGGGGAAGAAATGTCTTGCCAGCTGGTAAACCTGTTTTTCAAAGTGAGCAAAAATTGATTAGAAACTAAATTTTAAAAAAAACAATGTCGATAAAATTGATGTGTAATCTGTCACTTATACTATTTACTATAATTTTAAATCCCGTTCTCTATAGGAATAATTTAAATAGACAATAATTATTCCTATTGCATATTGGCATATTTATTATTTCTAGTTTGCCAGAAAGCACACGCTACTTTATTTGTTATCCTCATGCCATCCAGTAGTCATATGTGCCCAGAAGAATGTATTTAAAGTTGCTTTAAAATATTAAACCACTCTTTTTATATAATAGTTGCTTCAGAGGTCAGTAGACTTGGGGAAAATTTCTGACAGTGAGGCTCTTTAATGGCAAAACTATATATTAAACTTCAGTTTATCTTTTTATCTTTCTAAGTTTATGGGTCTGAGCATTATTATAAATGTATCAGGAGTCATCTTAAATTGTTGGAGGTGAAAATTATTCTGAAAACATGCTTATTTGATGCAGGATAGTACTGGTATGAAGCTGTGGAAGAAACGCTGGTTTGTGCTTTCTGACCTGTGCCTCTTCTATTACAGAGGTGAGTATGCAGAAGTCGAGTCTCTTGTTTCCTACTTGCAACTATGTAATTTTTTGATAAATCTTACTTCAGAAAAACAAGTGGATTAGGAATCAGGAGGCCTGCATTGTGTATAGTCTCAGCTGTGTGATCTTGGACCATTTATTTCACCTTCACTACCCTCTGATTCTTGTTCTGTAAATCGATAGTATTAGAGCAGCATTGAAGTTCTCTTGCTTAATTCTAAAATTCTTTGACTCTAAAGAAATGTTAAAAGGGGAAAAAATTTAATAGCAATATTTTGCTATTTTTCCTAATGATGCATGTTCAGAGTTTGGATGGGACCTCAGAGACCTACCTGTTCAGCATAAAAGAACAAGAATACGTTTTACAGCATTTCTTACAATAGTAATCCCAACACTTAGGCAGTGTGTGGTACACAGTTAGAACTTACTGAATGCTTTTTGATTAATTAATGCATTGATTCATTGACCAGGCCTTGACTTGAAGACCTCAAGTGAGGGAGAGCCTATTGTATGTAAAACGAGGGGATTGGATGATAGGAATTATGGTGTCAGGCAGTTCTAAATCTCTGAAGCTCTGTGCAACACTGAGGCGACCCATTCTGCTTTTGGATAGCCTTGAATTTTAGGAAATGTTCCTTAAAGACAAGTCACCTGAAAGTCCTTGAATAAGTCTAAATTGGTCTCTTTTCAACTTCTACCAGTGCTCCTAGTTGCACCTCCTGGGGCCATGAGGAACAAGTCTAACCTCTTCCACTTGAGACCCTCTGAAGACTGCTATTGTAGTCCCCCTTGACTTCTCTTCTCCAGGTTACAATCCCTAGTGCCTTCCACTGATCTTCCTACGGCCACATATTTAGGTCCTTCACCATACTGTTTGGGTTCCTGGATATTCTGTACTTTTATCAGTGTCCTTTGTAAAATGTGGCACTCCCAATTTAACCCAGTACTCAATAAATATTTAGTAAGTGCATATTATATACCAGGAACCATACTAGGAAAATAAGCAATAAAACAGTCCTGCCCTCAAGGATTTTACCTTCTATCAAGAGAAACAGCAACAACAGCACACATTATCATTGCTAGCATGAATAGAGTGCTTCCTATGTGCTAAGCAGTTTAAAAATATTATCTCATTTGTACCTTACAACGACCCTGCAAGACAGGTGCTTTTATTATCTCTCTCTTACAGATGAGAAAACAGAGGCTCAGAAAGGTTAAGTAATTTGCCCAGGTTCCACAAAGCTAGTAAGTGTCTGAGGCAGGGTTTGGATTCCGGAAGATCTAAACTCAGGTCTTCCTGGATGTTGTCCAAGCCCGATATCCACTGTGCTGCCTAGCTGCCTCCTGTACATATATAAACATATACAAAATAAATAAATAGTGATGTGGGGAAAGCAGTAGTAATTGTGTGGGGATTAGGATAGGTTTCATGTAGAAGAGGAATCTTGAAGGAAGAAAGGGATTCTAAAAGTCAGAGGTGAGGCATGAGGGTATTCGAGGTATGAAAGACAGCCAGAGAGAAAGCATAGAGGGAGATGGAAAATTATGCTGTTTTTGTTTTCTGTCCTTCGTTTTCTAAGCGGACCGCTGACATCACAGGTGATATCTTGACTTACACGTAAATTGGACTTAAGCGAGACAGGGTCGCTCTCTCTTCCTGAGTCTTTAAGTCCAGTGGCTAAACAAAAGTCAAGATGACTGGCGATGGCGCAGGATGCAGTGGATGACCTAGGCGTCTTTGATGGCTTGACCAAGCTCTGAGCGCTCCATAGGGCCTGCTTCAGCCACCTTTATGGCCATTGGAACAAACTGTTCTCATCAGCCCATTCTGCCAGGAGAAGTCTTTGTGTGCTTGGGGTAGACATCCACCTAACTCACTGATTTTTTTGAGGCCTATTAGTTACCTTCAATCTGATTTAACCCATCTGTCAAGACAGTTTATTGGGGTGTGGCCATTGCGCATGCTACAGCTTCTTGGAGCCATAAGTGCAAGTTAGGTGAATCAGGTAGATGCTAAATATTCATGAGCAGCCCTTAAAAGGGCTTGGCAGGTACACACACCAGAGTGTCTAGTCCTCTCTGAACACCCTATGCACCCCAAGTTGTGTATAAGGAGTAAGAAAATTAGTTTGGCTGGATTTTAGAATGTGGAAAGGGATATATAATAAGACTAGAAAGGTAGGTTATGAAGGACTTGAAGTGCCAAAAGAAGAAATTTGTATTTTGTCCTAGACACAATAGGGAACCACTGGCGTTTATTGAGCAAAGGAGTCATATGGTTAGATTATGCTTAAGAAAAATAAATTTGGCACCTGTGTGTAGGATACATTAGAAAAGAAATGGAGAGAACAAGGAAGGAAGATTAATTAGACTGTTCCAATAATGCAAGCAAGAGGTGATGAGGGCCTGAGCTAAGATGGTGTCTATGACTAATGTTAAAGAGTTGAACATTAATGGAGTTGTGGAGGTAAAAAAGACAAAATTTGACACCTGACTAAATATGTAAAGACAAATAAGGAGTTAAGGTTAAGTCTAGGACAGTACAGATTGGAAGGTCAACCAGAAGGGGAGGAGTGGTTCAGAAGAAGGGTGACTTTGAAAGAAAAGATGAAAATTTCTGTTTTGATTGTGTTTGAGGTGTCTATGGGATACTCAGTTTGAAATATCTAATAGATAGTTGATGATATAAGATAAGCTTATATCAGAGAGTGAACCTGGACGTATAGATCTGAGAATCATTTGCATAGAGATGCTAAAAACCCGTGGATTTTGATGATGTCACCATGTGAGAATATATAGAGAAAATAAGGACCTGAACAGTACCTAGAGGTATACTCACTGTGACACAGGGTGTAATATATACGGATGATAAACCGGGAAAAGAGACTAAGGAGTGGTCAAACAGTCAGGAGGAGAACCAGGAAAATAGTGTCATGAAAACATTGAGAAGAGATGATGCAGATGGAGAAGGTGCTTAACAGTGTCTCATGCCACAAAGAGGTCAAGAAGGATGAGAACTGGAAAAAGACCAGATTCATTTTGACTGGCCAAGTGGTACTAAACCTCTCTGATCCTGGACAGTATGCCTAATGAAGCCTTTGATTGAAATTTTTGGATACCATGTCATTTTGGCTGTTGAATCATATTGATTTTAGCAGTCCTAAAACCTCCACAACTTTTTCAAACAAATTGCTATCCAGTCATGCCTCCCCCGGCTTGTGCTTATGAAATTGATCTTTTGAACCAAATACAAGATTTTACATTGATCCTTTATCAGTTTTATCTTATTACATTTTCAAGGCTATCGTCCAATTTATTAGCTTTTCTTCCTAGTTTTTTATCAGTAAAATCTATTTAATTGATAAATTATTTTTTAATACCAGATCACAAATCAAATATAGACTATTTTAATTATCCGGAAAAGCAAAAATATATTTGTTCCTAAATGTCCAAATTTTATGAATCTCATTTTACTAATCTGATTTCACTAACCCCAAATTTATAAATGGAATATTAATATAAAGTACGCAGGAATCTCATTTGACACTGTTTTTGTGAAGTCGCTGCCACTTGATGGCTTCACATAAAAGGTACATAGTAAACAACGCTTTTGGTAGTTCCCACAGTCCTTAGGATGAGATCCAAAACCACCATATGCAAAATTCTACTCTCTAGCAAAAATTTTATAGTGAGATTCCAATGTACTGGGGTTTGGTTGTTTTTGTTTTTGTTGTATTTTGTTTTGTTTTTAATTTGAACCAAATATACTGGCAGATGTGGTAGGTTTTGCTTACCTATATTTTCTTTATTAGAATAAAGGGAAATATTTAAAACCAGCTTACATTGGTCAAAAACTCTTGATCCTGTAGAACAATAGATAATTATAAACATGACGACAAAATATGAAATGATTGTATTCAAGTGACTTACTTACAATTATACTTTAGAAGTCAAGCTAAAATCACTGCTATGAAGTACATAAATATAAACCTCAAGACATGCAAAAGAGTGCCTAAGGATTAAACTACCAATACTTTTCAAAAGAAAATGAAAATTCCTCTCATTTGTAATACAAAATGGAGGCAGTGTCACAATGGAAAAAACATTCATTCATTGGTTCTGGATTCAGAGGAATTGGGTTCAAATACCTCCTTTGATTCTTAATACCCCTCTGACCCTGAATGGGTCAGTTAAACTCTATTGGCTTTGATTTCCTTGTTTACTCTAAGAGGTTTGAATTTTAGAGAGCTTGTAAGGTCCCTGTTAGCTCTAGATCTATGAGCCTGTAATCCTAAAATTGTCATAAATATAACCTCTCTTTTCTCCACTTGAAGGCTGTTTTTAAAATCAGGAGTCCTTCTTGAAGACATTAAAATGCCAATACATAATTCATTATTTTTAGAGAGATAATGCAAAGTATGATAGACTTTTAGACCTGGTTATCAATTTTAGACAGTGGCAGTTGTTTTGTAGCATAGTCAATATACAGTGAGGTAAAGTTAAGCCTTCTGTTTTGAAAACTCTATATCAAATTTCAGTGAACAGCCTTAAAAGAAGCATTCACCCTTCCACCTTATAATTTGTATTTATCATAAAATTTTAATTCTTATTTTGTATTTACATAATATACCTTGTAATTCATGTTTATCATAAAATTATAGTCATTTATAATGCATTCTTCCACAAGTTATACAAAACCATTGCTAAGTCTGAATTACCTGGATATCTGAGAGAGCAGTTTCTCTTAGAGATGTTGGCCCATTACAGTTTTTCTTGTTTTACTCTTCTTATATAGGGTTAACCCTGATTGAAAATTCATAATACTGTAATTTGTAGCTCCCTGTCCTGATTACTTGATAAATTTCTCTAATCCAAATTCTGATTTAAATTCTAATTTAAAACATAAAACATGACAAGGATGAGGACATGTATTGCTTTAACTATGATTTTTAGTCCTTTAAAATAAAACAAAGACATTTTTAAAAATTTTGCCTAATTCTGTTTCCTGCAACAATAACAAAAAGAATCTGCTAATTCTATTTTTCTGTTTGGTTTTTTTTTTTTTAATTTTTGGTTTTCGGAGACGGAGAAGGGAGGGCATTTGGGGTTAAATGACTCACTCAAGATCACACAGCTAGTAAGTGTGTCAAGCGTCTGAGGCCGGATTTGAACTCAGGTCCTCCTGACTCCAGGGCCGTTGCTCTACTCACTGTGCCACCTAATCATCTGTTTGTTTCTTAAGAGCACTTTTGCCATCTTAGGAGAAGTTTATGTTAGTGTGCTAAGAAATAAAGATGACAACAGGAGAAACTATAATGAGTAGAAGTTCACTGAGAGGAAAAAAATTTAAATGAAGTCAGATTGTTTGATGCTGTGTACTGTGAGCCATTACTGCTTGATCTAGGTCCTGCAGCTAGGATTGTTGGGAGGAAAGAATGAGCACATGTTCCTAGATGTGTGACCCTCGGCAGGTGCCTCAGGTTCTTCATCTGTGGGATGGAGATGATTATGGCACCTGCCTCCTAGGATTGATGTGGGGCTCAAGTGAGATAGTAATTGTGAAGTGCCTGGCACATAGTAAGCACTGTGTAAATTTTAGCTAGCAGCATTATTATTGTTGTTGTTAGCACATGCAAAGCGGTTTGCAAACCTTGAGTTGTTGGCGTTCAGTCATTTTTCAGTCACATCCAGCTCTTCATGACCAATTTGAGGTCTTCTTGGCGAAGATACTGGAGTGGTTTGTCATTTCATTCTCCAGCTCATTTGACAGATGAGGATTCTGAGGCAGACAGGGTTAAATGTCTTGCCCAGGGTCACACAGCTAGGACTGAAGTCTGAGGTCAGATTTGAACTCAGGAAGGTGAGTCGTCTTGACTCCAGGCCCAGCAATCTGTAGCTGCCCCAATAACAAACCTAGAAGTCCTATATAAATTCTAGCTATTTTTATTCTTATTGCTGTTTACATAAAAATATTGTACTTAATTTTAAAGTTTTGCTTCAAAAAATTTTGCTTTTAATGCTGTGGCTTTTCCTGTCACATCCCCCTCCCACTTCCCCCCCACCTTTTGAGCCCTTCCTTAAAACTATATACTTCTACCAAACCTACACTTGTGTATATTTGTGAACTTTACATAGAGCACATTGGAAGATGTTTTGTCACTGCTTTTTTTTGTGAACTAAGATAGAGAAACTAGTTTTCATTGAATTTTAGCTTTTCTTCCCATATTCTTTGGAAATTTTAGTCACCAGAACTATAGAAAGTAAGTAAAATTTAGATAAGCCCTTGGTAGTTTTCTGTGTCAAATTTCTTAACATAATGTTCACATTTGTATTTCCGGACATGGCTGTACAGAAAAACTTATATTTAACCAACATCTTTGTACTTCTTAACAGCAGATACAGGTAGATCCCAAATAATACCAAAGTTAATCAGTTTTTCCATGTTCATAATTATTTTCTATCTGTTTGCTTTAGAATCTTGCTCCTTGTTTCCTGAGACAGCATTGTTTTATAGTGAGACTTAAAATAGGAATCCATCATAATGTAGGAAAGAATAATAGAATATCATTGTTGGAAATGTATTCATAAATATATATAAATATATATATATATATATATATATCCTGAATGTTATAATGAGTTCAGCATTTTAATACCTTGTTTTCCCAAGTTTCCAAGATGCAGAAATAATGTTAAAACATCTTAATTATGAGCCATATTCTAGCCCTACTTAACATGGTTACACTTGGATTTTGTGTTTGCTCTCCTAGCACTTAAATCCAGAATACAAACATATGCCATTTAAATCATTAGTTTGTGGTGTTAAGCTACGCAACATTTCTCTAGGATGGGGAAAAGAATGTAAGGGTACTTCCCCTGGCATATCTGACAACTGCTTTTTTGTTTTGGATTCTTGTTGGTCTGGCTTTGGGTGTGGGGGTTTCTTTGGGAGCAGGGGGATGTTGGGCTTGGCTTGGGTGGGTGGGATCATTGTTTGAACAGTGGAACCTGGAGGGAGCAGTGAAGCACCTAGCAGCCCCTGGCAGTCATGCAGCTAAGCAAGGAGAGGGTGTGAGGGTCCCCATAAGAAAACAGCATTTGGGACAAGGAAATCATCATTGTGCTGCTCTATATCCTATACCTTTGTAGAATATTATCCCTGATTCTGGGCTGAGTTCCCTGACTTCAGCCTGCTCCTTTGGTCTTTGTCATACCCATGAATTTGAAGTACTACCTCTGGTTTACTTTCAAAGGTCATAGCTTTGTAGCTTCTGGCCACCAGAGAGCTCCTTCCTCATGCCCTGATGATCTCTTTCAATCATCAGCAGCAGTGTCACCTCTCCCTACTCAGTGGAAATTTGAAGTTCTCTGTTATTCAGAGGATAGACAGGTGGGAGGAAAGCCATCTACCATCCAGAAAGGTGTTAGAAGTTTTATGTGACATTAATTTAGAATTTGCTTATGACAGACTGCCATGGGTATAATGTTTTGATTTTTTTTTAACCAGACATTTAATTTTTTTGGTTCCAGCTGAGGAAACTCTTATCAGTGCAATTTGGTACCTATTCTGCAACTTAACAGTCTTAAAGAGCTGCCTGAAGCACTGACAGGTTAAACAACTTTGTGACTCCGAGGCTGACTCTCATTATAATGTTTTAATGGTGTAATTACAAAACAATGTTATGTTGTTTTGAGACAGGGTTATGTGGGACCAGGCCCATATTTTCATTTATATTGAACATTTATTGAGCATTTAATATGCTCATTATGTTCAAGGCAATGTGTTTGGGTGCTGTGGTAAATTCAATCAATCATCAGGCTTTTATTAACATCTTATTATGTGCTAAGTACGGTGCTATAGGCACTGGGAATTCAAAGAGTAAAATAAAATAGTCCCTATCTAACCAGAGGAGGCAACATGTATCTATCTAGGCATATGCTGAATGCATACAGGGTGATGGATCAGGAAAAGTTTCATGTGGAGGGTGGCATTTGAGCTTTAAGGAAACTAGGGATTCTGAGGGAGAGAAGGAAGTACATTCCTGGCATGAGGGACAGCCAGGCAAAGATGAAATGCTGAATGACTGTGTGGCTCTGAGATTGTCTAGAGATGGGAAGCGGAGTACCCTCTGTGAAGAACAATAAGGAGGCCAGTTTTGCTGGGAAATAGTGTGGGCAGAGGGGAAGAATGTATAATCATTGGATCGATGTTGTGAAAAGCTTTAAATGTCAAGAGTTTATGGAGTAGGGGAAATACCTGGTGTTAGTTACTTGAGCTTTAGGGAAATCACTCTGGGGACATACTTAGGAGTGCAGAGTGAGAGAACATAACATCCCAACTCTCTTATAACTCTAGTGGTGATTTTATAAAAGAGCACCAGACTAAGTAATGATCAGGAACTTCAAGGAAAAACTATAGTAAGTGCATTTCCCCTGCCCAGATCTCTACAGAGATAGCCAGAAGCCTGTAGAAACCAAGGAAGAAGTCCAACCAGAGAAACCTAGCCTACAAGCATGGCACATAGAAGCCTTCCAGCATGTGGACCAAGAGAAAACTAGGGAAATCTGTATTCTGCAATGGTATACCTGGGGCAGAAGAATTAGAATGCAAACACCCTAAATTAGCAGCTTGTCAGTCCAGACAAGGGTCTGGAGCCCAAGTAACTCAGCATGGGGTGGCAATATCTAGCCATGCTCTGAATCAGAACGTTGCTGGTGCAGCTCACTGGTTTAAGCCATCCTGAGGGTTCTTGAAAAATAGACCACTCAATATCAGGAGGAAGCAATCCATCAATTATCAGTAGACATTTATTAAGCACCTACTGTGTGCCAGAAATTGTGCCTAAGTGGTGGAAGGATCCCAGATAGTACAATTCAGGACCAGATAAAACCCTACAATTTCTTCTAGAAATCCTCAGAGCTTAGACAAGCAGCCTTTCCTTATCCCTTTTAACTCTAGCCTTCCCTTTGTTTATTATCTTCAGATTATCCTTTCTATCATTTGTTTGTACAGCGTTCATCTTGTCTAAACCATCACACTGTGAGCTTCTTGAGAGCAGGGACTGTCTTTTACCTTTCTTTGTAATTTAGCACTTAGCTTACATAGTACACAGAATGTAGGAGACATTTAATAAATGTTTATTGACTGACCAGCAAAGTCCCAAATCAAGAAGTAATGCTGGGAAAACACGAATGATAAATAAATATTAGTATAAGGAGCCACAGATGCCCCAGACCAAAACCCAGAAGACAGTTAATTGTACATCTTATCTATAAGCAAAGTGTGCAAATGTGCCAGTAATTCTGATAGGATTTCTGGAAGATATGAAGCAGGAATTTAAAAGTTATCATATGAACGAAATTAGAACTCAAAAGCAAGAGTTCTTAATCTGGGGATCCTTGAACTTTTAAAAAAATATATTTTGGTGGCTGATTTCTTTTGTAACCTTATGTATTTTTGTTATGTGCTTTTAAAAACATTCACCTGACTGCCAAAGGGGAGAGGGGGTCCATTTCACCAAAAAAAAAAAGTTTTAGGAATCCCTTCTTAATCCCTAGAGAAAACCTTTGGGAAGGAAAATAAACAGCTTAGTTCAGGAGGTACAAAACCTCAGTCAAGTAACAGACCCTCTCAAAATTAGATTGGACCAAACTGAATTCAGCAACTCCACAAGACAATAAGAAATACTAGAACAAAATTGAAAGACAGAAAACCCAGGAGAAAATATAAAATATCACCTGTCAAAACAACTGACCTGGAAAACAGGTCAAAGAAAGATAATCTAAGAATCATTAAACTGCCTGAAAACTACTACTCCTCTCCACAAATGCCAGATACCATCTCTCAAGAAATCCCAAGTGGAAATTGCCCACATTCCTTAGAACCATAGGACAATGTGAAAATCCACCAATCATTTCCTGAAAGAAACTCCAACATGAAGAATCTCAAGAATATCTTTATAGCACAAATTCATATTTTTCAGGTCAGACAAGGTGCTATGAGCATTCAGATATTATGGAGCCACAATCAGGATCCTCACAGGAAAAAAAAAAAACCACTTTAAATTGGAGTGGAGAGAGACTTGAGGCTGAGAGACCAATTTGGAAGTTACTGCAAAGATTAATGAGGCAGGTTCCTTGCCTAAATTAATAGTAGTTTGATAGATTTAGAGATAGAAAGGGTATTGGAGATTCAGTTACCTAACCTAGCCTCTTTGTTTTACGAATGAAGGAACTGAGGCCCAGAGAATAAGTGACTTGCTCAATGTCACATAGCAAAATTAGGACTCAAACTCAGGTGCTCTTACTCTTAAATCCAGTACTGTTTCCAGTAAACCATACAGGGGACCTCCCCACCTCCCATATCTTAGAGCTTCCACTAGGCTTTTAAACTACTGGAAAAAGGGAGACATCTCTACAAATACAATAAACGTAGTACAATTTATGTACAAATATCTTTTTTTAATTTGTTAAACCATTTTGAGAAGATCATTGCTATGGGGAAACATTTTTAATTTTGATTAAATATATTTTAGATGAAAAAGAAGAAGGCATACTGGGAAGCATTCTCTTACCTAGTTTTCAAATAGCTATGCTTACCTCAGAAGACCACATTAATCGCAAACATGCATTTAAGGTAAGGAGTATATTGTACATTTTTTAGGCTCTATATTTGCATTTATATTAGAAGAATAAGGTCTTGTGATATGTGTTTTATTGTTTATTTTAGAAAACTTAATTACTACGAAGATGTATATTAACTACTGGATACTTTATAGTATTTAATTATATTATTATAGGAAAATTCAGTTTTCAAAATGATGACTTAAGATTTTGAAAACGTTAACATCTTAATATTGAGTTATGTTCATTTAAAAGATTAACTTTTTGTTCATTCTAAATTCAGAAATCATTAATATTAAGTGTATACTTAGCACAACATTAAAATTCAGGAATAATAGTAAAAAGATTTTCTTCTTAGTGGTTTTAATATTTATTAAAAGTTTTTTGTATATTTTGTATCTTCATGATAAGAACAATAATTTATGCTTCAAATTCTCTCCAATGTATTATTTGCTTATTTGGAATTATGAGCTGCTCTTAGCTGTCTCAGAAGCCTTTGACCTACATACTGCTACATTTCAAAATGGTAAGTCGAAATTCTATCTTGGTATCATGGACCTATGTTGATTCACTTTCTTTCTCAAAAATTCATTCAAATTTTACATGCATTAAGATTATGTAGTCTCTAGTTTCATTCATAGCTGTTTCGTTGAACCCAAAATGAAGAGCTTTACCAGTTAATCTGTTCACTGTACGAAATAAATAAAATAAGCTAGATCCCCAGACTAAGTTGGTTTTTTTTTAACTTTTTTAGTTTGACTTTCTAAAGTTATAAAAGCATCCAATTAGCTGATAAATCTTCCCTTCACTAAATCCTAAACCTTGAAAGGGAAGCAAATCATATATGTATATATGTATATACGTATATACTTGTGCATATATATGTATGTATAATGTATATTTCTCCCCATTGCTTCACTTAGATCTTAATCTTTTTGTATCATGGGCACCTTTAGAGATCTGTCAAAGCCTGTGGACACCTATATTTGTTGCCTACATTCCTAATTGAAGGAAAGTACATTTCAGTTAGAAGTTAGTGAAAATAAAGATGCATTTTTTTTTCCAATCAAGTTCACAGACCCCTTGAAATAAAACCCTCCTACTTAAAACAGCTTGTTCTAAGCAGAACTGTTCATGACTGCGGGAAGTTGCTTAAGGAAGGGAAGAATGTTAGGAAACATGAATCTCAATTTACTTTGCCACTGATTGCTGGATATTCTAGGGTGAGTCATTATTCTTTGGTAAATAGAGGTGAGGTCTTCAACTAACAGTAAAAATTGCTAAGGCTGGACTCAGGTTAGAACCAATTTACTTTCTGTTCCCTTTTAATCTATCAGCTTAATTTGATATTGAAAATATCAGAGAAACAAGGTGGGAAACAATGGAAGTAGATGTATTATCTTAGAAGTAACTGAAATTAACTTCCACCTGAAATAAAACTTTCTGTTGTAAAAGACATTTTAAATTAAAAAAATAATAAAAGGAAACTAGATGAAGAGCAACTTTTAACTTGTTCCCCCATTTTTCTTTTACCAGATCCTCATATTTTTAATATTAAATGGCCATGTCATCTCCAATTAGGCCGCCCATCCAAACATGCGGACCTATTATTTCTGCACTGATACAGGGAAGGAAATGGAGTTGTGGATGAAAGCCATGCTAGATGCTGCACTTGTACAGACAGAACCTGTCAAAAGGTAAAAGCACATAGGAGAAATAGCTGAGATTCCCAATCATGCGTCTTCCATTCATTTCAATACATGTCCCTATAATTGTTTTTGCTTCTGTGTGCATGTGTATCTGTGTGCAAGTGCTTGCTAGTTTTATCGTTATCATAGGAAATCTATGTTCATAGTTGATGAAGATTAGTAGGTTTTCTGAATTCTTAGTGCCAGCTTAAAATCCGTGAGAACTCCTCCTGATTTCTTCTCCCATCTTTCCTATTCACTCATTTTCACCTGTCAGAATATCAGAGATGAGTCCAGATTCCTAATGTTCGAACTTCAATGTTTTTTCTTGTTACAGAATTACCTTTAATTTCAGGTAAGTAAATTTTTAGTTGTTACCAATAAAATTCTACACAGATGTTTTCCATCAAGATAGTTTCTTTTAATTCTTTACTCCCAAAAAGGGAATTGATTTTACTGAATTTAATTTAATTATATGTAAGGTAAATTACCTTACTTAATTTTTGCTGATGGTTTTATTATCAAGTATTTTTATGATCCAATTTTTAATATTTCCTCATATTTTGATTTCTTTCCTTTCATTATATAAGTTTCATAAACCATCACATAAATATACAAAAGAATACCAAACTATTAAAGTACTTCCTCTGATTTTTTTTAAAACTTGAAATTATAATTGACTTTAGTGTTTCTTGAACTCTGTAAGTTAAATAAAATTCTATATAAAAATTTTATTATATCAGCCAAGAAATAATTTGAAGGAAACCCATAATATATGTAAATATTCATTGATTAGTCAACAAATAAACATTTATTGAATATTGCTTTATATAACAAATGTGTTAAGTATAAAGTAATTTAGCCAGCATTTATTAATTGTCTACTACTCGTAGAAAGCATTAGGCTAGATGCTAGTGATACAAAGGTAAAAAACAACCTTCTCATCTTTAAATCTATATTACAGTGTTGGAGGTGGTAGTTAAGATAGATAGATAGATAGATAGATAGATAGATAGATACACACACACACACATATATACATACATATATATATATATATATATATATATATATATATATATATATATATATATATATATATATATATATATATATATATAGATTGTGATAAGGGCAAAGAGGTGTTCTACACAGATTAAGACATGTCTGAAGAAGGGGAGATAGTATATTAAGCTGGGAAAATGAGAGAATGTTCATGAAAGAAGTGGCACATAATTAATCTGGACCATGAAGGAAGAGGATTTCAACAGGGAAGACATGGAAGAATATATATATGGCAGGCATGATGCTCATCTTCTGAAGATGGGAAAGGCCAAAATTATGAAATCAAGAAATAGCTAAGAATTCAGTTCGGTTAGCACCTATACGGCAAGAAGGGGAACAGAATCACATCAAGATCAAAAGGCATCATATAATTACATTGTGGACAGCCTTATTTGCCAGACTGAAAAGTTTGCATTTTACCTTATAAGCAGTGGGAAGCCTCTGAAGGTTTTTTAGCAGGGGGATAATATGGTTTGGCCTAAGGGTTAAGGAAATAAATCTAGTCGCCTTATGCAGATTAGTTTAGAGAGAAAAATAAATGGAAACAAGGATACCAGTTAGAGCGTAATCGTTTTTTGTTTGAAACAATTCTTAGCCCAAGAGTAGTCAAGTTTTCCTGTGTAAATAATTTCTAATTCTAGCTGATTTTCATCATACAACCTGTCCTTCCTTTGGTTGCTGTGATAATGACTTAAGTTCAACTTGAAATAGAGCTTACATTTTAATATTATTTTTTGTTTTAGTTTCTTTGTTTCACTCAGTTTTTAAAGATAAATTGGTATATGTGACTCTTGTGATTTCTGTAATACTTAATAATAAAGATTCATAATATTGCATAGTGTATGGAAATAGGGCAGATATTTAAATATTCAAGTAGACTGAAAGACGGATACAAGACATCTGACTTTTAACTCATAATTTTGAAGAAGTATAACCACTTAAGAAAACAGTATTTAAAAAGAAAGTTAGCTTGTTTGCCAGTATAAATGCTACCCTGAATTTTTGTAACATTACACTTCTAATTTGTTTATAAAAATACTATCTTCTGCCACAGCACCATATAAATACCCTGACATTAAAGAAGCCTAAACTCTTTTCCCACTAAGCGTATTAGAATTTGAAAAGCCATGTGGCATAAATTGAACACTTAAATTTAAAGTAAAGGATATACTTAGTATCTAATAGAAGAAATCTGTGGCTTAAGTAGTAATCTGCTATACTTAGCATCTGATAAAAGAAGAAAACTTTGGCATAAAGTAGGTATCAGCATGATCAAAGTTCTCAGTCTAAAAACCAAAGGCTTTTAAGTAATAATTATAAATAATTAATGATTCTAGGTAATTTTCAAGAATATGAATTGAAGGAAAAATATGGAATATAAGTTACCTGAGTAATTTAAAGAAAAACATGAGACAGCACTAAATGATTATTCTGTAATGCACAGTGGGGGTGGGGTAGGGGGAGAGGCTTGCACAATCTCCATTAGTAAACTGAACCATTTTCCAGAATGTTACTTTTCCAGAAACTGCCAAATAAACACAAAACCCTTTTGCCATATTAATGTCATTCCCTTTGTTTTATCTTCTTTGGAAATTAAAAATTCTGTAAACTATCCCATAATTTTGTTTCATCTTTTCTCACTAGTCTCAGTCCAACTTTTTTTTTAACCATTTTTGTTGCTTCTATACATTTCTCATTCAGGTTCTCCATATATGCCAAAAATTGGGTATTACGCTGCAAGGGTCTTACTAGTGCTTATTGTAATAAAAAGCATTCATATGTTTTTCACCAATATCCCAATACATTATGCTTACATTTTAATATCACTGCATTTATGCAAATTTGTTATCAGCTGTGATTCTCCTCTCCCATGGACATGCCCCACCACCAACATTTATAACCCTATATCTATCAATCTGGTATATTAGTAAATTGACTTTCTCCGTTTATTTCCTAGAGTGTATCTCAGGAAAAAAATAATGATGATAGTTTATATTTACATAGCACTTAAGGTTTGTTAAGTGTTTCACTGAGATTATCTCATTTGAATCTCACATCAACAATAATACTGGTTATTATTGTATCTGCTTTGACTGAATCATCTATAATGGGTTGTTTTTTTTTTTTTTTGGTTTCAGGGTGGATAAGATAACATCTGAAAAGGCACCAACTAGAGAAGTCAATAATATTTCCAACCATAGGGTGCTAATTAAGCCAGAGACACAGAGCAACCAAAAAAAGAAAGAAGTAAGAAAAAATGAAGAAAAAAGGGCCTTAGAAGCTGAAAAATATGGATTTCAGAAGGATGGTCAAGACAGACCTTTAACAAAAATTAACAGTGTAAAACTGAATTCTTTGCCTTCAGAGTATGAGAGTTTAACGACCAACACAAATCAGCCTGGACGCTACAGGCCAGCACAAACCAATGGTTCAGAAACGAAAGCAATCAATGTTAGCCTTGCAGACCTTAGAAGTGGAAGTCATCCTAATACTGTGCCGGTTCATACTGAGTCTGATCGAGTTATACAGAGAACCAATTCAATGTTGCAGCTGGAGCAGTGGATTAAGATCCAGAAGGGGAAGGGTCATGAGGAGGAGACCAGGGGGTAAGGTTCCTATTATTATGTTTTTATGAAGCCTCCATTTAGTCAGATAGCTTTTATTGTGATGAGATTCTCTGCTAAAATCTATAAATACTTAAAATTGTATATACAACTATGCCAATCCAAGTTCTTACCACCTCATGATCTATTATACTCTCTATTTTCTGTCATACATTCTCCACACAGCTGTATTTCTAAATCACAGGTCTGACCATATCACTCTCCTTTTCAAGACATTTTGGTGGTTCCCCACTGCAAGATAAAATACAAGCTTGTCTATTTCTTATTTTAAACTCTTTATAATCTAGCACCTGCCTACCTTTCTAGGCTTATTATACGTTACTTACTCTCGCACACTTAACATCTTAGGGAAACTCTCCTAACTGCTGTTTTCAGCACATGATGTTATCTTCCTCCTCACCTTTGTCTTCGTCATCAGTCCCCTTCTATCCGCTTCATGTGGTAACTTCTCTAGTTCTGGCCTTTATATCCTTGCACCAAGACAATTATCATAGCCTAACTGGTAAAGAAAGACAGAGACTTGTTCAGTAGTCTTCAGCTATGTCCGACTCTTTGTGACCCCATTTGGGGTTTTCTTGGGAAGGATGCTGAAGTGGTTTGCCATTTCCTTCTCCAGCCCATTTTGCAGACAAAGAAACTAAGGCAGACAGGGTTAAGTGCCTTGTCCAGAGTGACAGAGCTAGTACATGTATGAGGCCAGATTTGAACTCAAGAAGATGAGTCTTCCTGACCCCAGGCCCAGCACTCTTATGCACTGCCCCACCTAGGTGCACCAGTCTAGAACCATCCAAACTAAGCCATCTTTCACACAACTGCCAAACTGATATTCTTAAAGCACAAGCCTGGTCGATTGTATCACTCCCTGGCTCAAGTAGCACGGTGACTTCTTGCTTCTATGCAAACTCCTGTTAGGAATTTAAAACCCTTCACAATCTTGCTACCTCCTGTTTACCCTCCTCATTTCACATTACTCCCTCTCATTGACTCTAGGTGCCAGGCAGACTGGCCTGCACACAACATTCTGTCTCCTACCTATGTGCCTTTGCTGCATAAGCTGGCCCCTGTAACTGGAAAACTCTTCCTTTCTGCCCTCTGGCTCTTGGAATCTCTACATCGCTTCCAGGCTCAGCTCAGATGCCACCTTCTATATAAAACCTTTTTGATCCCCCTTCAGTCGTTAGTGCTTTCTTCTCTCCCACCAATATTCCTTTGTATCCGTTTTGTACATACTTTGTATTCATTTATGTGTGTATTATGCTTGTTACTGTCTATAGGTGCTTAACAAATGATTATTGATTTGGCCTGTAGATTCAAAACTGGAAGGAATCTTAAAAGTGTCGTCCGATCCCTTCATTTTACCAATAAGAAAATTCAGTCACAGAGCAGTTAAATGAATTTCCTAATGACACAGCTGGTAAAGGTCTGAGGCGGGATTTCAACTCAGATCTTTACTGTCTCCAAATCCAGCATCCTCTCACATTTTACCCACTATACCCACAAAAGAATTGTATGGATTGTGAGAGACTTTAAATGCTGAGTCTAAGCAGTTTGTATTTTATCCTACCCACGATAGGAAGTTATTTGCTCAAAGCAATAACATGAACAGACCTTCATTTTAGGGAGATTATTTGTACACCTTTGTGGAGTATAAATTGGACAAGACAGAGAAAGGAAGTAGGAAAACCAATTGGGATGCTATTGAAATAGCCCAGATGACTAGTGATGAGGACCTGAGAAAAGGGACACATTCAGGAGGTACTATTAACCTCAGGACTCTCCAAATTGGTTTGCCCCCTAGCTTCCTTCAAAGCTTATCTCAAGTGCCAACCTAGGGCAGCGAGGTGGTGCAGTGAGTAGAACTGTGGCCCTAGAGACAAGAGGACCTGAGTTCAAATCCGGTCTCAGACACTTAACACTTACTAGCCGTGTGACCTTGGGCAAGTCACTTAACCCCAATTACCTTGCCTTCCCCCCTCAAAAAATATCCGTTTCAAGTACCTACCTACATGATCTCTTACACCGCTTTGGCTAATCTGCCCCTACCCCCAATAGTTTGCATTTACTTATTGTGTACATGCTTTTTTTTATCCAGAAGAATATACACTCTTTAAGGCCAGAAATAATTCATTTTGTCTTTTTATCTCCAGGATCTAACACAGTGCCCCACACAAAATAGGTGCTTAATAATTGCTTATTGATTGAGGCTTGTGCTCTTTATGTATTTGGTTTAGTGCAGTTGCTTTTCCCATCTTTGTTTTACTCAATACCCTTTCCAGTTTCTCTACAATTACATCCAGTACTATGATGTTTGAGACCAAAAGTTCTGGTTCAACTATCTTTGGTGATATGAAGAGTTTGTTATAATAATCTTTGGAGAGATTGACCTTTTTTTGGGCGGGGGGAGGTAGGTATATTTGGTCCTCTTTCACTTTCCATCCCTGAATAAGCTTGGAATGACTTTACTTAGTTGTGTCTCTCCCTGGGCTTTCCTTTTGTAACGTACTACCAAGTTGCTTTCCAGTTTGGGGTGGACCGATTCACAGTTCTACCAGCAATCTGTCTTTCAGCATTCAGCAATATGTCTTTCAACATGCTCGTCTTTCAACATTCAATATTTATATATTTTGTCATCTTTCCCAATTTACTGAGTGTGAGGAGAAACCACAAATTTGTATTTTTTCTTATTCTTAATGATTTGATACATGTTTTCATGTGGTTATTTGTACTGTGCAGTTCTTGTTTTGAAAGCATTTCATTCATGTCCTTTGACCATTTGGCTGTTTGAGAGTGGCCAGTGGTATTTTATGCATTTTTGTCAATTCTCTGCGTATCAGATTTTTTTAATAGGAGATATTTTATCTAAATATTTTCCCACTCTATAGTTTATCTTATAATGCTGTTGATTTTATTTGTTTTATTTCTAATTCATTAATTTGTGTAAAAACCTCAAAATTTTGTGTAATCAAATTTTTTTTTTATGATTTCTTATGTTTCTTATTTGGTTAGGAGTTTTTCCCTAGCCATAGCTGTGAAATTATCTTATTCTCGTCTCCTGGCTCTTTTTCTTCTTTTTTTAAATATAAAGTTTGCCTATCATTTTTTTACCATATTGTGGTACATGGTATATGTTACTGATACTAAACCTAGTTTCTGCCAAAGTATTTTCCAGTTTTCCCACCAGTTGTTGGCAAAAAGGGAATCTCTGTCCCTATAATTTATGTTCTGGGGTTTGTTAAGCACTGGGCTATTTTTTTCAGTGGCACTAGTTTCCCATTTACCTGGTCTTTTCTGTTGATATAATATACCATTTCTAGTCAGTGCTAAATAGTTTTCATGACTGCTGCTCTATGATGTAGTTTAAGATCTAGTAATGCCACTTTTCCCCTTTTTTGGTGCTTTTTCTTATTTCCTTGGTGAATTTTGTATTCTTCCAAATTAATTTTGTTTGTTTTTTGTGTATTTAAAAAATAACCCCTTAGTAATTTAATATATCACTGGCATAGGTAGCATTGTCATTTTTTATATTAGCATGGCCTAACCATGAATGGTAATATCTCTAATCATATAATTGTTGTATCTGTAGAAATCTTGTGTTAGTAAATTAATTCCCAGACATTTTATACATTTTGTGGTTTTATTTAAAGGAATTTCTATTGTCTCTTCCTGAGTTTTGTGAGAAATACACAGAAATGGAAATAATTTTTATGAATTTATTTTATGAATTGCTGCATTGTTACTATTATCCCAACTAGTTTCTCTGCTGATTCCCTGGGGTTCTCGGACTAGTACACCGTCATGCCATCCAAATATAGAGATTTTTCTCTCTCCTTTTTTGCTAGTAGTACTACCACTGATATTGTTTTCTTGTATTATTGTTGTAGCTAGCACTTCTAGAACTATATCAAATAATAGTGGGGTGTGGAGAGATCTTTTCTTTATCCTTATTTGTACAGGGAACATTTCTAGTGTTTCTCTATCAGAATTGGTACTAACTCTTGTTTTAAATACATGCTTTTGATTCATATTAAGGGAGGGCCCTTCTATGCTCTGTCCTTTTTAGGATTTTTAACATAAATAAGTACTGTATTTTATTGGGTTTTTTTATATTGAAATTTGTTGTTTTTGTTGTTTATATGACAGTGTATTGCTTTCCTTATGTTGAACCATCTTGGTAATGATATGGATCCAAATTAGTCATAATGTATTATTTTCCAGATATCTTTAACCTTGGTTTTCCCTCCACTGACTGCTGCTTTTTGTCTTGAGGCAATATGGCTGATGACCTTCCACCATCCTTCTCTGTAAAATTTTACAAATACTGTTAAACCATTATTGCCCTGGCTGCCAAATTTCTTCACTTGGCAAGTAGGTTAGGTGTTGTCTGACCAAAGTATATTAACTGCTTTTTTGGCTACCTTGTTATGGCAGTTGAAATTAATTGGTTACCCTTGAATCCAGAATTGGTATAATCAGTTCAGTATCAGTAAGTTACTTAAATAGGTCAAGGTGGAGTTGTTTTATAGTTGTATGCCATACCCTTTTCACTTGTTTACTTTTTCTAGCTTGTATTAGCTTTGTTCTCCGATCTAACATGTTCATGGTCTGACTGACTATACACCAATAGCTGATTTAGGAATGAATCTCTTATGGCTAACAAATTGTTTCCTTAAAAAAATGTCTCTTTCCTAAGCTCTTAGTCCCTTTTCACCAACTGCCTATTGGATATTTCTAACTAGATACAATATTTTGTTATTTTTTAGTTGTTTTTCGGTCATGTTCAACTCCTTTGGGGGGTTTTCTTGGCAGAGATTCAGGAGTAGTTTGCTGTTTCCTTCTCCAGCTTGTTTTACAGATGAGGAACTGAGACAAATAGGGTTAAGTGAGTTGCCCAAGGTCACACAACTCTCTCAGGCCCAGAGACATACTGCTGTCTAAGGCCTGATTTAAACTCATCAAGATGAGTCTTCCTGATTCCAAGCCCAGTGCTCTATCCTGCACCGCCTACCTGCCCCTATAAATATACCATAGGCATCTCAAGCACAGTTAAGTCCAAAAGAAACTCATTATTTGTCCCACAAAATCTACCTCGTTCCTAATTTTCCGTTTCCTGGCTAGGTCATCATCATTCTTCTAGTCCCACAAGTTTACAGTCTTAGTTGAAGTAAATTTAGCAAACATTGTTAATCTTATAGTGTTCCAGACACTTCGTATGAATACTGTGAATACAAAGACAAAAAAAAAAGGAAATATTCCCTACCCTCAAAGAGTGTTACATTCTACTGGGGGAAAATTTCTGGTTTGTTTTTATTTTTCCTTTAATTTGGGGGTTGGTGGTGTTTTGGATCAGATTTCAGTAATTTCAGTGGTCCAGAGAACCCTTGGTAATAGAATTCTTTCTTTTAGTAGAAATCAGCCTCTGCTCTATAATTTACACTTAAAAGAATGATGGGGTAGCTGAAAGCTTCAGTGACTAGCTCATGTTAACACTGCCAGTATTTCTTAAAAGTAACGCTGATTCCAAAGCCAATTTTCTGTCCATTATGCCACATTGCCTTCTGGGGCTAGGCAGCAGTTGCGTGCATGCATGCATGCATTAAAGTAAATACAAAATATATTTAGTTGTGAATCCATGCCTCTGGTTTGTTTTAATCTGTACCACTTTGATGATGATGGGGTCAAGCATTGTTTTAATGATCTAACAATTTGTGTTTCCTTTTTTGAAAATTGTTTCTTCACATGCTTTGAACTTTTAACTGTGGAATGAGAATTACCATGGTTACTTTTCAAATATTTTTATATACTTCACAATTCTAAACTATCCATTATATATCTTGTAAATCTTTTGCTTGGTCTATTATTGTTTTTCTTTTAATAATACTATTTTTGTTGTATAATTTTTTAAAATTTCCATGAAGCTAATGTTACGCTCTCTCATGGAATCTTGTGTGATTTTAACATGTGGATAAGAAAAACCTTCTTGGATAAAGACATTCAAACGGAAATGTTGCATTAATGAAGCCAGTGCTTTCTTTTAGTCGGCAAATGAATAACCATAGTTGACCCTTTGTACTTTTTAGTCAGTTGTGAGCCTAGACATGTGGTTTGCTATCAAATAAGGTTTGCAAAAGCTTGTCTGCTCTTCTTTCATCAAAGGTAACTGCTATAACAAGGTAGCCAAAAGAGCAGTTAATATACTTTGGTCAGACAACACCTGACCTACTTGTCAAGTGAAGAAATTTGGCAGCCAGGGCAACAATGGTTTAACAGTATTTGTAAAATTTTACAGAGAAGGATGGTGGAAGGTCATCAGCAATATTGCCTCAAGACATGAAGATTTTTGAGGCCAGAAAAAAAGATATTTTCTCTATCACCTTTTCTTTGTTGCATTGCAGTAATTATTTAAGTAATTCTGTATAGTCATTATATAAACATTTCTTCCAGTTCTTCTCAGTTCCTTCTGCATCCTTTTATCCTAATCTTTCTTATTTTTCTTGTCTTGTCTCCCTTTTTTCATTTCATACAGTACAATATTCCATTATGTTAATATGCGATAATTTGTTCAGTCACTTTCCATTTAATAGACTATCACTTTGAATCTAAATTTTTGCTACAACAGAAAATACCACTATAGATATTTTTTTACGTATGGGTAATTTAACTTTCTTTTTATCTTTATGTCGTGTATTCTTAGGAGGGGTATTGGGTCAAAGGGTATGCATAGTTTAATGACTTTTGGGGTGTAGTTTCAAATTACTTTCCAGTATGATTGTACCAAGTCACTGCTCTTAGGAACACTGCATATTGATGATACATAATGGAGATTAGTATCCCTGTTCTCCCACAGTCCTTCCAGTAATATCAGATAAACTTACTCGAAAGATTTTTTTTTTGCTCCAGTTAACTGTTTCCCTTCTAAATCGAATTGTCTTGCTTTTCTGCAAAACCTTTTCAATTTTATATAATCAAAATTACCCATATTATTGCTTGTAGTCCTCCCTATCCTTTGTTTGGTCAAAATCTCTTCTCTTCTCTTCTCCATAACTATGGAAGGTAATTACTTACCACTTCTTCTAATGGGTTTGACCTTCTATATCTGGGTTGTATATTCATTTAGAGCTTATAGTGGTCATATAGTATGAGTTCTTGATCTAAACTAAACCTAATTTCTGCCAGATTGTTTTTCAGCTTTCATTAGACAGTCTGTTTTTCAGCAGTATGGACTCTTTGGATTTATTGAACGTTATCCTACTGTGTTCATTTGCTTTTGTATCTTGTGTTCTTGATCTGACCTACTCTTCTCATTTGTAACCAAAACCAGATAGTTTTGATGATCACTGCTGTATAGTATGTAATTTGAGATCTGGTACTGATAAGCCACCCACCTTCCTTCATTATTTTGTTATCATTTTTTCTAGTTCACAGAGTAATCCTGGTAGTTTGACTGGTATGGCAATGATTTTATAAATTAATTTTGATACTACCATAATGTTTATTATATTACCGTGGTCCAACTAGGACCAATTATTTCCTCTGTACCTGTTTTTGCTGAGCTTCGTTGGTAATGTACAGAAAGACTGTTTTTTTTTTTTTTTTAGCATATCCTGCTACTTTATTGCATTATTATTTCTCGTAATTTTTTATTGAATTTCTAGGGAAGGCTGAGAAAACCACCTGCAAAAAGCAATCATTTTGTTTCTTCTTTGCCTATACTCATTCTCTCAACTTCTTTTGTTTATTCCTGTAGTTGGCTTTTCCAGAACTATACCAAATAACATTGCTGTAGGTATCAGACCCATGTTTTATACCAGATTTTATTGGAAAGTCTCCTAATTTTTCCATTATGGCTAATGGTTGCCCTTGGTTTTATTTTTAAATTGTGTATTTTTTTCAATTAACAAGCATCTGCCCTCTCTCATTCCCTTTCCCTAGGGAAAAAAAAAGGCAGAAAATGCCTTCAATAAATATGTATAGTCAAGTAAAACACATTCCCACCTTGACCATGTCCAAAAATGTGTCTTACTCTGTATATTGAGTCCATCACCTGTCTTTAAGGAAGTTATCATTAGACCTCTGGAATTGTGATAGATCATTGCATTGATCAGATTTTTTAAGCTTTTTCAAAATTGGTTGTTTTTATGGTGTTATTTAAAATATTTTCTCACCAATACAATGATCTAGATAATTCCAAAGGACTTATGATGAAAAATGCTATCCACCCCTAGAGGAAAAACGGATGGAATCTGAATGCAAATCAGAGCGTACTATTTTTCATTTTCTTAATTATTTTCATGGGAAGTTTTTTGTTCTTTTACTTTTTTTTGCCCTGTGTTTTCTTTCCCAACATGACTAATAGGGAAATATGTTTTTCATGATTGCATATCAAATTGCTTACCATTTTGGAAAGGGAGGGGAGGAAAAGAGAGAATTTGAAACTCAAGATTTTAAAAAATGAATATGAAAAATTGTTTTTACATGTGCTTGAGAAAAAATATAATTCAAAATAAAATAAAATTCATTGGCTAGTTTTACTCACTTCATTTATCTTCAGTTCCGTGTGAGTGCTCCCCCATCCTTTCCTCGTTTGTCTTGACTTCTGTTTACACCTCCTGATTATAAGTTCCTTCCATTCCTTCTTTTTTTCCCCTAATGTCACCTTTTCTCCCTAATTTTCTCCTTTTAAGATCATCAAAATGTAACAAAAATCACTCCCAGTATTTGATTTCTTCTTTGACCCCTGTTGACATCACAGTTCTTAGGATGTGCTTGTATCATTCCATTGATACCACTTCATCTGTATAAAATTATTTTCTGACTATTCACTTGTATTTACTTTTTTTTATGTTTCTCTTTACTCCTGTGTTTTTATTTCTAAGGTTCCATTAAATGCTGGTTTTTTCATCAAAATATTTGGAAGTCCTCTATTTCATTAAAAGTCCATTTGCTGGATATTAGTTATTCTTGGTTTTAAGTCTATAACATTTGACTTCTTGAAAATCTCTCTTTCATCTATTTTCCAAATTAGTTTTTTTATATGAGATACCTTATTATTTTGTAAGATATTGTTTTTTCCATCTTTTGGTTTTGTTTTAATATTTCATGGCATCGTTAATCTGTTTTGTCTGTTCTGATACTTTGAGTTAGATTTTGCACCTCTTTCATAATGCTGTTAATTCTCATTCCAAACTCTCATTTCTTTTCCAGTTCATTTGTCCATTCTCATTTCATTCATATTAGCATATTTTAACTCATATCATTTCTTTACAATTGGGCTTATGGTAAAGCCATGTTTTTCTTTGTGGCTTTGCTTGTAGGTGTTATGTTGTAGTTCTCCCCTTTTGAATTTGCGTCTTGGGCATTGCTGGTGCCCAAGCTCCTCATCTTCTTTGCTTAATTATTTTCCCAAGAATCTAGATGAATTGTCATTGGTAGCCTCCCTGGGAGTTCTTTTGGACCTGAATCAGTGATCCTTTCACCTCCCTCCAACTGCTTTCCTAGGAGGAAGACTAAGTTCAGTATCTGTTCTGGGCAGGTCTGTGCTGGGAGCTATCCAAGATCAATCTGTGCATCTTTGCATTGCAGGCATAGCTCAGAACTCAAGGTTTGGAATCTGTGTTTCTGGCCCCTCTGAGAGACAGACTTCTCACTCTTTGTTTGGGGTTTGGGCAGAGTCTTGATCAACTCTGGGTACCTTATACTGTTGGCATACATAGTTCTGAGCTCTGAGAGCTGAGTCTGATCTCAGCCTACCCATGTTCCACATTTAGATAGATCATCCACTGCAATTTCTCCTTTGATTTCCCATTTGCTACTCTGTCCAGCATTCTTTATAGATAACTGTAGGAGGAAGTAGGCTATACTAGTTTGACCGTTCTCCTTGCCCTTGGTTTTAGATAGTTATAGTTACCATATGAAGGAAAAGTACATTTATTCTTATTCTTCCTAGTATTTTCACACAAACCTGTGACCTTTGTCTCTTAATGCAGCTTAACACTGCATTAGCTTTCTTGGCTGCCAGTATTACACTAGTGATCCATTTGGGGCTTATAGTCCATGAAAAGACCCAGATCTTTTAAAGACAAGCTATTTCTAGCCCTGTTTCTCCCCATCTTATACTTTTCAAGATGATCTTTTTCAACTTATATATGAAATCATATTGATATCTATTACGTTTCATCTTATTTGTTTTAGCATAGTATTCTGTCCTGTCAGGCTTTTGTGCATCATAACTATCATCAGTTGTGTTAGATATTCTTCCCAGTTTTGTGTCCCCTGAGTATTTAATAAGGATACCATCTGTACCTTTATCCAGGTCATTGATAAAAATGCATAACTGCACAATTCCAAACATGGGCTGTCCCTGAGACCCTATACTGGTAACCTCCTTACAAGTTGACATGAAACCATTATTGAGTCCACCATTCAGACACTTCTGAAATTTTCATTGGATAGCCCACATATCCATCTTTTAAACAAGAAAAGCTTGAGATAGTTTATCAATACTTTGTTAAAATATAGGATAATACCTTGAACATCCCTTTGATCAAACAACTTAATAACCCTGTCAAAAAGAAAATAAAGGTAGTAAGTGACTACTATGTGCCAGCTACCATGCTAAGAGCCTTGAGAATGCAAAGAAAGACAGAAGATTCAAGGAACTTGTTCTAATGGGGAAGACAACATTCAGACAACTATGTACAAACAAAATGGTAATGTTAGAGGAAAGGCAGTAACATTAAAAGGTTTGAGAAAGGCTTCTTGTCAAAGGTAGGATGTTAGCTGGGATTTGAAGTAAGCCAGGAGATGGAGATGATGAGGTAGTTGAGTTCAGGACATGGGAGAAAGCTAGTGAAAATGTCCAGAGTGGAGATGGAGTATTTTGTAAGAGGAATAGCAAGGAAGCCAGTGTTAGTAGATTACAGAGTACATTGTGTGAGTGTAGTATAATAAGACTGAAAAGGTAATTGAGGATAGGGGGATATACAGGCTATGAAAGACTTGGAAGCTAAACAGACGTTTTATATTTGATCCTGGAGGTGATAGGGAACTGCTGAGGTTTATTGAATAGGGAAGCAACATGGTCAGACCTCCACTTTGGTAAGATCACTGTGACAACTGAGTGGATAATGGAGGGGGAGGTTTGAGGAAGAATGAAAAGGTTGGAAAAGCTGCTTAGTGAGTGGGATAGTAGATCAGTTAGGGAGATGTGAAAGGGTTACCTCTTACAGTGAGGTGCCTCCTTGAGATTAGATAACAAAAATTTGTAGTAGACCCATTCAGCTCAGTTTTCTGATTCTCTCCAGCTTTCTTTAGCAATATGTGAGTTGGGGTGTGCAGATGGTGGGCATAACTGAAAGCTAAATCTCAGAAGGGCAAAATTAACAATAGGATACAGTGGCAAGAGACCCAAAAGAAAAGCACAGTGTAGAGTTGAACCAGTTCGCTGAGGTGTCAAAATGGGTAAGGGGGGAAAATGTAAGTAGGGATGACTACATTTCCCAGGTGATGGCCTGGGAAAGAACTAAAGGGTCAAGAAACTGGAGGTCACAATGATAACTAAGAACTGGATTCGCTATTGCAAGACAGAGGGAAAGGTGGAATGATAGCAGATTGTGATCAGAGAGAGGGCTTTGGAAGTAGTGCATTTGTAAATGATGGCAGAATCAAGGGCATGACCATTTCTGTGCATCTGAGCTGAGGTGGATGAATGGGTCCTAGGAAATGAGGATGTTGATGGGCTGTGAGGTAAGGGTATTTGAGAGAGTATTATAAGGGCAGGAGTTAAGGAGGAGAGAAACACTATACCAAGCACTGGACTCATTGAGGAAGGAAGAGTGTCCTGGAGGCTGGTAGACAATAGCTACCAGAATTCTGATTGGTTGATTGTTGCAACAATTCGGCTGGCAGCTGCTGTGGGGGTGAAAGACCAGCACAAGTCCAACAACAAGGACGCTGCCAGCACAGGTTCTTTGATGTGCTTTACCAAGGAAAGCAATGTTAAAGGGTTGACAATCTTATTTCAATCCAACATACAAATATCATTCACTTAGTTCAGGGGAAAAAGCCAGCACCCTGAACTTCAGAGCAAATACAAACAAATTACAAACATCAACAGACAGACTTTGTCTGATTCAGCTCTCAATACATGGTTACCAGGGTTTAACAATGTCCCAACATTCAGGTTTACAAGCTGGAGGGCTCTTATCTACAGCTGCCCAGAGTCTCCACATTAGCACACTTCCAGGAGTGAAAGCCCCAAGCAAGTAACTCTGTTCTCTCATTTTATACACTCTTTAGCCATTATCAGATGTCATCTGAGCGACCAGAACTCAGGCTCCTACTATTGGCTCTGGTCTTAGCAACTCCCCTTAGGACCCTGAGGGCTTCACGCCCACATAAGCTTAGGGGTTTGGGCCTGGGGTTTAGCACCTAGTAAGACTCAATCAAAGACACCCAACTTAATTGATATTACAGTGATAGGTGTGGATTGAGTGAAACTAAAAGGAGAAGAATTCTCAAGTGATTGTGGCAATGAGTGGGTATCATAAGTGGAAAGGAGTGGTGCAGGTTCCCCACCAGAGAGTCAGAGGGGAATGAGTGAGTATTGTAAAGGGTGGCCAGGCCAGCTGTGTCCTCAAGAGGGAGCTGGACCAAATGAAAGCCTAAAGATGAAACAAGTAGGAAAGGAAAAGATTTAAGGTGAAAGCAAGTTTTATCAGTGAACAGGCATCATGGAAAGCACAATAGAAGGTAGGGAGGTTTAGAGTAGAACACTGGGGAGTTAAGTCAAGGGGGATGGGAATAAGGAAATTGGCAGTGAAGAGCGGTGAACAGCTTTTAAACACTTCTGAGTTCAGGATCACCGAGATGGGGAGGGTATGATTGGTGAGAGTATGTTAACTATTGATGAAGAGGATAAGGAATAATACTTACGGCTTCAGATGTCACTATACCAAAAATAATTAGTATGAGTAAAATACCAAATACATTTAAAATTTTAATACAACTTTGAAGAAAGTACCTCTGAAAAGATGGTCCTCTAGTCTTTACTACCTGCCCTGCCGCTTTGCCCTTCAGGTCCCTGGGCACTATCATATAACCTACTAGGACACTGATAAGGAGCCCTGGGCCTTGCCATCTACTCCACTGTTGGATCTTTAGGACTTAAAGACCTTTTAGCATCTCCACTTCAGCTGAACTTTTCTACATAGAGTGTCTCCTTAATTAGGTGTGAGTTCCCTATGAGTAGGAACAAAGCAGTGATTTATCTTTTTTCAAAGACCATCATCCTATGGGGCTACTTTGGGAACTGTGTGTTCTGTCATTTTCTCCTCAATTGTAGAATGATGTTTTATCATTTTTCTGGGTCTGATTTCTTTTAATTATCTTTTGATCTTACACACATTTTTGTTCCACAACTGTCAGTTCACATACTTAATAGTATTAGCCAGTCTCAAACTGAACAGTCTGAAAAAGATATCTATCCCAGAATTATGCTTGAGGCCAGCCATTTGGGAGCTATCCCTCTTATATTTTCTTTTATGTTTGCTTATAAATGTAATTTATTTTATGTTACTTTGCTGTTTCATAGGGCATAACATTTTCACATAGGACTGCAGTCAATGATTAGCAACACAATAGTGATCCAAATTTTTTAAGTAACAATCACGGGACAAACGTGATGCCTTCTCACAGATACACAAATCTGCTTGGAAAAGTTCTAAAAATGCTAATCCTAGACTCAGTGTATTTCCAGTGGTCTCCCCCATTCTGGTATAGTAAGAAATGCCATGCACTTTGATTTGCCAAAAAGCAGCATTTGTATTCTGGTAATTACATGCAACTTCTCTTATGTAGGAAAGTAGGCATCAGAACTACTAAGGCCAGGAGTGTGAGTGAACTTTTATTGAGAAAGGGAAATCTTCCAGTGAAACCCCTTATATTTTCAGTTTTGTGAGGCTACATCTCCCTAGCCTGTTGTCTCTATTGCCTTATCTCAGACTAATTCAGTAGTCAGATGAAGAACCCCAGAACTACTATCATGACTTCAGCGTATTTTTCAACAGTATTTCAATACTAATAGTTTACATTGACGTAACACCGACTATGCGCCAGATACTGTCCAAAACACTTTGCAGTTATCTCATTTGATCCTCACAATAACCCTAAGAGGAGGATGCTATTAATATTCCCATTTTACAGAGTAGGAAACTGAGGCAAACAAAGTTTAAGCAACTTGCCCTGGGTCACACAGCTAATAAGTATCTGAAGCTAGATTTGAACTCAGGTCTTATGGACTCCAGAATTGGTCACTCTATCCACTGCACCACCAGGCTGCTCCAATATTCAAGAGAAGCCTCTTCGTACAATAGGGAACTCTCTCTGAAGTTAGGAAGACGTGGGTTGAAGTCTTTGACACCTGAGCTTTATGACCTTGTCATTTGACCAACCTCTCAGCCCTTTAAGCACCTCTCTAAGCACCTCTCAAACTTCAAAGAAGGTTCCAACCTACATTTATCATTTGGCAAGGAATTCTTTATACAAGTGAAATCCCAAGTCTAGATTGCCATCCCTAATTTAATAAGTGCTCTACTTCCGTTACCCTGGACTTATGATCAGCAAAGAGAATCTGGTTGGGAAACTAGAAGCAAAGGGACCCTTGAGACAAAGTGACTCTTGGCACCTGAGAAGTCATAATGGGCAAGATGGGCACATGCATCTTGTATTGTAGCAGAAAAAAGAAAAGCATGAGCTAGTATTCTAATCAAAGGTTTTTAACCTCCGTGGACAAATTTCAGGAGTATTTTGCTTGACTGTACATTTATTACAAGAAATTTTTTTTTCAGAGGTGGGGAGGAAAGGAAGCAGATTTTGATTAATTTTTTTAAAAGAGATGCAAGAGAAGGTGCTACAAATGGAGAATGATGCGTGACCTTTCAGATGAGGTCACTATGTAATTATCTTACTTAACTATTTTACTTGTTACAAGAGACTTCTCACAAAGTGGGAGTGTCCTGTAAGTGTTTGTATTGTAAAAAAAAAACAAAACACATCCATAAGACTTTTTTTTTAATGTTGTTTGTAGTTATAGGTGAATTGAAGTTAAGTTATAGGATATTTCTGAGTTAATTAAAATGAATTTTTAGTTGTAATTTATAATTTTTCTTGTCATATCTGTTTTATAGTCTTATGCCTAGTAACAAAGTTGAAGTTATTGAAGAAATATTATTGCATTCCAGTTTACAGATTGGCTCTGTCATTCTTAAATTTAAATTTTTTTTTCAGTGTGATATCTTACCAGACATTACCAAGAAATATGCCAAGCCACAGAACCCATGTTGTTCCTCGCTATCCCGAAGGCTACAGAACTCTCCCAAGAAATAGCAAGACAAGACCTGAGAGCATATGCAGTATCACACCGTCCGCTCATGACAGGACAGTGGGACCACCAACAGAAGAAAAACGGAGATCCATGAGAGACGACACAATGTGGCAGCTCTACGAATGGCAGCAGCGTCAGTTCTACAATAAGCAAAGTACTCTGACGAGACATGGCACTTTAAGCAGCCCTAAAACTATGATTAATATTTCTGACCAAGCAATGCACTCTATTCCCACATCACCTTCCCATGGTTCAATAGCTGCTTATCAGGGATATTCTCCTCAACGAACTTATAGATCAGAAGTCTCTTCACCGATACAGAGAGGAGATATAACAGTGGACCGCAGACACAGAACACATCACCCTAAGGTAAAATGTTCACTAAGGGTATAGCTGATTCACTAACTTATATATATATGTATATATATACACACACACTAGGTTTGGTTGGCATATGTAGTACCCTGGCTTTTGTTAAAGTTCAGGCATTAAAAGTTTAAGAGAAAAGTTATTTTACTTTTTTTAAAGTTTCACAATCAATATCAAAAACCCAGGGCAGAAGTTTTCGTCCTCTAGGATCACGAAGAAAGCTCTTTGGAGAATGAATGTTTCATGTTCATGTTTCTCTAAGTAATGATATGTGAATCATTGGCCTTCCTGAAAGGCTCCCCAGATGTCTTGGAAAGAATCTTTGTCAGCCATAAATGCAGTTGCAGATTTCCACAGTTGCCCTCTCCAGGTTTACCTACTCACTCCTCTCCCACTGAACCTTTTCTTTGACTGGCACGTCACCACAGTAAACTGTGGGATGTATATCTTCTTTCCTGTGAGTTCCATCTCAAAATAATTGTGTTTCCTCTTCAAAATAACAGCCCTTCATACATTTGAACATAATTCTCATAACCTCTAAGTCATCTTTCCTTCAGGTTAAAAATCTCCCCTAATGCAACTGTTCTTAATAAGATATTGTTGTAGACATAATCACCTGGTTGCACTCCAGTTTGTGGATGAGGTCCTCTTAAAATTAAAAAACTCCCTGAGAGGTGTCAGATAGACAGATACAAGTGAAAATGGTCTCTGTCTTGTTCACATTGTCGAAAATCATGGGTTTCACTACTACATGTTGTTAAGTTACTGCCAACATTCGGATTTACCTTTTTAAATAGTCAAAGTTTGGTATTTTTGCTTTCCATTGGTCTTTTAAGACCCAAGAGCTACAATAGAATTCCACTACAGTCAAGCTCATTATTTCATAATATTTTCACATTTTATTTTATTGTATTTTTATCTATAAATCTTTCTTTGATTAATTTTCTCATGGGTTAAATCATGTTAAATAAGGTTAATCTGCTCTAAGTTGATACCATATCATAGATCTCCATGTTCTTTGCACTACTAAGCAAAACTTAACTGTCTGGTGTTTCAGCAGCCTATTTGAGATGAATTAGTGGTTTCTGTCGGGTTCCCAGCAGACTAAATGTCTGCACCAAAAATCCCACCAAACCATAATCCTTATACTAAATAAAAGTGGTGGAATTAGCCTGTATTGAGCATCTGTGTTTTAAATTAGCAAAAGTTGGCTTAGAATCTATCTCCTCTCACCAGCACTATGAGTAATTTAAAATGTTTTTACAGTGTAGCTCTACTTAACATTTTGAGTGACTGACCTTGACACCCTCTATGCCCACTTCCCCCCAAAAAAACCGCACACATACACAACTCAACACAGGGGTTATATTGTTCCTTTATTTCTCTAGCATGTTTTTGTACCTGATCGAAGGTCGATGCCAGCAGGCTTGACTTTACAGCCAGTTAATCCCCAAAGCCTCCAAGGCAAGACGGTGAGCTGAATTTTTTGGCACATCATATTTTATATAAGGATGATATGTAACAACAAAAGTGCAGATGGCATTAATTTTAATAATTAATTTTTTTTTTATTCATAGAGATGTATTGCAACAAAAAGTTACTTCTTTTAGGGAAAAATTAGAAATTATTTTGAATAATGAATTATATTGTCATATATTGGATAATATTTTAAGTATGTGGTTCATAAGTATAAAACTGGGATTCAGGATGTTTATATTTAAATATCTTCCAAAATCATGAACTTTAGCTACATACTGTTAGACTGATTTTTTTCACCTTTAAAGACATAAAGTAATAAGACAGATTCCATAAGCCAAAAATAGAAATTAGTATTACTACTTTGTTGTAATATTTCACACGTATGCTTATATGAATTATGTTTGTATATTTTGTATAGATTAAGTGTGTTATGGAATTGGCAAGGGCAGGGTTAATTTGGGGTTGGGGGTTCCACAGAGACTTTCAATTTCATCAATATAGCAAATTCCTAGTAAGGAAACTTATCGATGTACATCAGCTCCTGCTCTTTCATTTGTAATCTTAGAGTGAGGGTTGCCTTGGGCACTGAGAGATTAAGTGACTTGCCCAGGGTCACACACCTAATATATGGTGGAAGTGGGGTTTGAACCTGGATCTTACTGACTCTGGGGCTTGCTATCTATCTCCTACACAACCATGCTTCCCACAAAAATGAAATATGCTTAATATCTATAATAGATAAATGTGTTTATATAGGAAGGGCTATGTATAAAAGCAAAATAAGTATTCCATTTTAATAATTTCATTTGTGTTCTGTGCATTGTTGATACGCAAGATTTAAACATGATACACAAAATTTAAGCATAACACAATGTATTATGTCTAAATTTTGGAATGGGGGATTTTTACAGAGATATATATAATTATTTCCATTACAGATAATATGCATTATATATATGTGAAGGAATTTAGGGATAGTGGATAGAGTGTTGGCTTTAGATTAAAGAGACAACTAAGTGACTCAGTGGACAGAGCACTGGACCCAGAGTCAGAGAGACCCAACTTTAGATCCAGCATACCCTAGGCAACTTGGTTAGCCCCTGTCTGCCTCAGTTTCATCCTCTCTAAAATGGGGGTAATAGCACCTACCTCCCAGGATTGTTGTGAAGATAAAATACTATTTATTATTTTATATGGCTTTGCATACATAAGTACTATGTAAATATTAACTGTTTTTTATTATTATTATTATTGTTATTGTTATTGAATTCAAACCCTACCTCTGACACCAGCCCTGGAGTTGGTGGGAGGACTTGAGTTCAAATGTGGCCTCAGGCTCTTACTAGTTGTGTGACCTTGGGCAAGTCAGTTAACCCCGATTGCCTTCCCCCCCCCCCCGCTCCCCCCAAAAAGTAAGTAAAAAGTACCATGAAAAATGTTAAAAGTTGCTAAGAATGGATATCTGCATATGTATTATATGTTTATTTTCATATTACCCATGGTTTTCCACATTCACAACCCAAAATTCATCAGTCAGCTGTCCTAGAAGACAAGTAAATTATTTCTCTTTTATTTAGTAACTGAACACTATGCTGTTTAAGGAGCTTTAATATTCAATATATATATATCAATTTATTTGAAGATGCTCATTTTTTGTTGTCACTGAGCTTTCTTCAAAATAAATGATTTTTCATCATTTTAAATCCCTTTTCCGCTATTCATCCTACTATCTCTGGCTTTTAATGTTTTTCTCAGAGTACTGAATTTTAACTCGTTTAATGTTTTATACACTTAAGATAAAAGCATTTAATTTATCAAAATTAAGATAATCATACCTTTTTTTTTTTAGCTGAGTTTGGAGGAACCTTGAGATTTTCTTGTTCAGCTTTCTCAGTTTAAAGATAAGACTAGCTGAGACCTAGAAAGAAATCCTGACTTGGTTGAAGTTCCATGTCTAGGTGGTGGTTACAATCAGGACTGAAACCATACTCACTGCCTTGATGAAAACCCCATTCTGTGGTTAGCCAAGTAAATATTACACAGCTCCTCCTAAGCCAATTACATCTTGGGCAAACAATATATGTGTTCTTACTCCTCTTACAAAGGCAAGGTCATGTGTATCACTTTTGAAGAAAGGACCACAAGGGGAAGAAATTCATGTTTGAGAGTAATCATTATAAATGATTGGTGTTAAAAAATAGTATGTCAAAACTCCCTGCCTTAACAAAAGTTTTATCTAAAGCTTTCCAGTATTGCTTGAAGAATTCTTTATTGTTTGATTTGTCATCTTTCCTGCTCTAAATACTGTTAACAGACAACCTAATTTTGAATCCTATTCCTAATATTTACTTCTTGTGTGAACTTACTTCTATAAGCCTCACTCTCTTCCTTTGTAAATGCTCTTGAAGGACCCTACATTTCTCAATCTTGTGATTTTCTGATCTTTTTATATATGATTTTCCTGTTTCTACGTTACCCAGTTTTTGAAGTTAATGCTTCTTGCTCCCTCTGGTGGGCATTTAAGAGAAAATGATTTACCACCAGTTGTTTTTCTAGTAAGAATTGCTTTTGGCATTGACTTCAATGTTATCATTTTATTAAATTTTGTATGGGACCAAACTTTTCATCAAACTTTGTTTTTCATCATCTTAGCTGAACAGAGTGTTCCTCATGTTTCTAAGACGCTTCTCATTACTTCTTATTCCAAAATTATTTGCTGACCCTTTTTCTTTTTTTCTTTGTTCTTTTAATATCAGTCTCATACCCTTCCTTATTTATTTCCTTACTGGCAAGAGTTTCGTAACCTGCAGATTATCCTAAGAGATGAAAGATCCCGAAGGTCCTTAGGACATTACTTTGGGATTCTGTAGTTTAGATGGATATTTAACGGAATACATCGGCTCAGAGGATGTGTCCCAAAAGTCTTTTAAGCATTTAAAGCTTAAAACTGTGCACTTGGTACATGATTAAAGCTTAATACTTCACTCAGACTTTGGAAACTCCCCCTTTGTATGTGAGGAACTTTGCCAACCTTATCTTCACTGGCATTTTCCCTACCAGAAGTTGTTAGTTCTCAATAATATTCCAAATATCTAGAAGTGATTGTCTTCAAAGAACTGGTTTTTGGGTAAAGAATAAATAGTTTTAAAAAAAAACATAAGAAAAAGATCGTGTTTGATATCAGATATCAAAATAAGAACTTAAACAGAAAATTCTATGCTGCTGCTGGAAGCCCATGAGTATTCTGCAAAATTTTTCACAATTTGTTTCTACAAGATACAAAAGTACCCTATGGTAAGAAAGAATAAGAATAGTCTTTGTCTGGTCTACCCCAGTTGTTTATTTTTTTTTAACTAAATCACAGTATAGCTTGAGAATCACTAAGTTACAATCATTATCCTACCCACAGCTGCCAAATATTATACCTTCTCGCATTTCTCTGAAAGAAAAACAGTATGAGAATGGTCCCTTTGGGACCCCTGATAAAACGTTGCATCTATGTATGTATGAAGAGAAGTATTCATTCTTCTTTTACATAAAGACAAGAAGATCTTACATTTTTTCCATGTATGTATATGATAACATTACATACTTGCACTGAACACTTCTGCCAGTGAAAGGCAGTATTTTCACTGTGAAGATCAATTTTGGAAAATGTTAATCACTCAAGAACTTTTCTATTATCAGAAACATTTTAACATCATTATTGTTAATAGGATCACAAACCTAGAACTTAAAGGGGCCTCTGAGTCATATTTAGTCTAACTCCCTCTTTTATACAAATAAACTAAAGCCTGTGGCTTTTGAGTGACTTGCCCAAAGTCACACAGGGAGAAAGTGTCAGAGACAAGATGTGAACCCAGGGCCTTAAACCCAGGGTTCCATCCACTGAACTAGACATTGTCTTACCTGGAATCTATAATACGGTGAACTAAGCCTTTTCTATTTAGCTCAATGCTTAGCCCATCCTTACTGTAAGTCTTTGTAATTTTCATTGTACGCCTGTATTTTCTCAATGCCTGTGCATGATATATGTAATATTCAAATACTTTCTCCATTGCTTTGAGGGGAGAGCTTTTGTGGGTGAAGTTTATGATGCTGTTTTATAATGGTATTTTTTGTAACTTCAAAAATAATGCTGTTTCTATAGATACATGTATATTTAAGTAAGACCTATATTATCTAGGTGCTATGATTGATGTTTCAGCTTGTTGACCACCAAAGGAAACTTATACATAACTGTCATTTAAAACAATAATTAATGTTTTCCACTATTTGGATTCTTAAATTACACTCCTTCAGCCAGAGGAGCTCACACTGCTGCTAATAAAGCTGAGACGGCAGCAAGCTGAACTGAGTAGTATCCGGGAAAATACATTAGCACAGCTCATGCAACTCAAACTTGAGGCCCACTGTCCAAAGGTCAGCTATGAAGTAATTAATATGTGTCACCTGTCATCATCACTAATTTTGAACCACTTATTAATTACAACTTCTACATTGCCATTGTCATTGAGCATACTGCGATCATTGTGTTAAACATATCATATCCTGCTATTAACCTTTTGAGCTCTGAGCCCACTTGATTTATTAATGTTATACCAAAACAAAATATAAATAGGATACAAATCAGACTTTCTAAAGTGACATTTAATAACAGACTTGATAGATGTACTATTTTATATCCACATCTAATTTTAAAAAGGAGAGGTACTACAGTGATCAGAAAGGAAAGTGTTGAGTAAAAAAATTCTTAAACAATAGTATGCTCTGCTATTTCATCTTTCCACTTCAGGGTGTAAATTATTTTTGATCAAAAGTAAATTATAATGTGGCTAAATTCTCAAAGGGTTCATAGCCTTTTCTTTTGATTTGAGGGAAGTCACAGAAATTTTTCATGAATGTTATTATGTGTATGTTTAAGAAGTAATGCATTTCAGAAAAGAATTTACATTTACCAATTGAAACGTTAAACTGATAGCTTATTAATTGGACTCATTTAACATTTTTCTTGTTCAATTTATATATTTATTTAGTAATTTGCAATTTTAATATTATATTGCATGTCACATCTTGCACATTATACAACATACATGGAAACCAGTATGAAAATGATGTGCTATGGTTTTAATAAAATAGTAAACTAGTCATTTTCCTGTTCTCAAAAATTGACCTTTTTATGGCTCCTGTCCTGACCTTCTGTCCCTGTCCTTTTTCTGCTTGACTGGCATCTACTAGAATGAGATTCTTTCACACCATCTTCAAAAGAACACCCTATACTTGGATCATCAGGTGGGATTTCTGGAATTTTTGTTTCTTAGTGCTTATGACATTTTGAACATTTTAGAAGCATTTTAGAATTTAAAATAGTTCTACTTAATACCATGAATTTTAAGTGGCATTTTAGGAAGGATTAGATTCCCAAAGTCTATTCCATTAATAGAATTTTAGAATATTCTTTTTAAAAAAGAATAAACATCCTAAAAGAAACTTAAAATGAAACTTATTATGGCATATTTTTGAGGAGAATGCCTTGTGTTATTTCCCCATCCCCAGTTTAGCCGATTTTAGAATTTAGCCACCCACCACCCCATTTCCCCTTCTTTACCTTAGCAAGGAGTTTTGTATCAGCTCTTACTTAATCGAAACAAAAGCAAAAGCAGAAAATAGAGATTGGCACAAGAAGAGTCTCCTACATAGTTTATTGGCAGTGCTCAAATTCATTATTAAGTACATTTAAATATTTAGGATATTAAAATATTTATAATATTTTGATGCATTTTCAAACATGAAATTTGTTTTAGCATAAACTTTCAGGGAATACATTTTTATTACAGGGTGAGCTGAAGGTTGCGCGTATCTTTTAATGTCTTAAATTTAAAGATGCTTTGTGAAAAGCAATGAAGAATTTACAAAAAATAATACTGGAGAAAGTCATACATTTAGTTATGTTGTTCCATCTGGAACAAAATAATTTATTTAATAAAGTATTTTGTGTCACAAGAAACAAAAAAAAATATTTATACCTAATGATTTTGTGGTGATTAAAATGCTAATTTTAATGATTTTTTACTATGAAATTTTGTTATGGTAAAATCTGTTATTTACCAATCAGATTGGTTTAGAAAATAGTATTTCTGATATTTATGTCTAAAAATTATCAATTTGGGGGCTAAGGCTTTTGAAATGTAACTGTAGTGTCACTATTCTAAAAATGTATTGTTAATAATATTACCTAAGGAAAATGACCTAAAAGGGAAATAAAAACTTTCGCTTAATATTCTGCATAGAGAAAAGACTTAAAGTTTAGAATAATTATATTTTAAAATAACAACTAAACATGGAAAACTAGACTAGTTTTTTTTTAAAAGACTAGTTTTTAAGACAATGATAGTAGTAGGGATATATGTTTAAAGTTTCCTTGAGATCAGTTAAATGGTAAAAATAAACCTAGATCTTGAATCTTTTTCTTCTCATTGTATATTTTCACATTTACAAATCTCTGACCAGGGCAAATACATTGGGACTATCACCTCCGTCATTTTTGGCATTGTGCCTCACTTGCCATAGCTTAAGATCATATTACAATTTTTGGCTATCATATCAACTGATAATTCAATATGAATCATTGAATATGCAGGTCATACTGCAATACTAATACCCCCCCACCCCCATTTTTTTCTCACATGAACTGCTGTCTGGCCATGCTTATGTCTTAGCAATAATATTCTCTCCATCTCTTATACTTATAAAGTTGATATTTTTCTGACCATAATATATGTTTATTTATCTCTAAATTACATTGTGTTATAATTCAAATCACAGGCTGCCAAAATCATTTTAGATCCTTCATCTTTCACTGAAAATGTTAACTATCTCTCAACTTTGTCACCTGCAAATTTAATAAGCATGATATTTATGCATTCTTCCAACTCACTGTTAAAAGTGTTGAACAAAACTGAGGGTAGTTACGTAAGAATTCCACTAGAGACTTCCCTTTAAGTTAGTTTCAAATGATAACGCTCTCTTCCGTGGCAACCTCCTTTACTTCCATGGCTTTAGTTATCTTCGTTATGTGGATAACTTCAAAATATATATAGGACCCTCCGATCTTAGAATTTAGAAACAGAAGTGGTCTTGGGAGATCTCTACAATCTAGTCTAATCTCTTTCCTCATTTTGTAGGAGAAAAATGAGGCTGTGGAAATAAGGTGATTTGCCCAAGGTCATAAAAGCAAATTTAGGATCCAAACTTATTTCCTCTCACTAAATTGCATTATGTTTCCCTCACTTGTTTTATTGATGCCTTTTTGTAGATCACATTTGTAGATCACACATCTCCATTCTGGATATATCCCTCCTCTCCTCAGTAACACTACCCTTTTAACAAAGATTTTGAAAGGAAAAAAAATTTTTTTTTTTTTGACAAATCTAACCAACACGTTGTGCCTGACAGTATAGGAAGCATTCTGTCTTCGTAGTTGTCCACTCCTCCAGTGAAAAAAAGGAGGTACATTTTCTCAATTCTTTCCTGAGTCCAAGCTTGGTCACTGTAATTAGATAGCAGTCACTTTTTTCCATTTACATTACTATAATCAGTGCCTGTGGAGATTTTTTCCCCCTTGTTCTGCTTACTTTATATCACTTCACTTAAGTCTTTCCATACTTCTCTGAATTGTTCATGTGTAGTTTTATGTACCATATATTTTTTAACCATCTCTCAGTTGATGGACAATCTCAGTTGATGATTCCTGCTTCTTCCCTATCACAAAAAGTTCTTCTATTACTACATTGATATATAAGGGGATCTTCTGTCTTTGTCATTCTTGAATCCCATTCTCTTTACATTAAAGCTAGCCCAGAGCTCCAGTCCTTGCTACCTGCTAGAAATTTCCACCTGAAAGTATAATTGGCATCACAATTTAAGTATATCTGAAACTGAACACCATCTTTCCTTTAAAAAAAAAATCTACCCCTTAACTAATCTCTTTGTAATAATGACATCACTATCATATCTGGCACCCAAATTTTACTCTTAATTCCCAATCCACATGAGCTTTCTCCTTTTATTGTGCTCCTTGGAACTTCTGTTCTGTTGTTCCCAAACTTTCTTTCATCTTAAACCTTCCCCTCTCATGCATCTTCTGCATTCTGCCACTCATGGAGATGAGGCTTCTCCCAAGATACTGCATCCTGGCCATCCCTTCTCATACAGCTCATACCTACATCTGTCCCTCTCTTGCTAGCATGTGGAAGTATACTCCATTCTCCATGGCACCCTTTTCAGACCATGTGTTTGAATGAAAAAGCACTTGCTATTTGGAAGGATGAAGTAATCTTTAAGGCAAATCAAGAAATAATTAGCTGCTCTGCTTTTAACAGAGTTCCCGAAGAAACCTAGGTAATTGAAGTTCTCCCATCCCTACAATATTATGCCTCTTTTCCATACCTGTGATGTTTGCCATTCTCATCTATTTGCTCTTTTTAATCAGATAGCTTATAGTATACTACAATATTTTTTTTAAAATCTTCTGTTTTTCCCTTTATCTTTTACTGAAAAAAACTCTGTAGTACTCCTTCCTTCTGGTTCTTGGATTTCCTCACATGAGTGTAATTTTTGAGTAGATAATACTCTCACCCATCTTCTCTCCCCGCCCCCCTACCATATCATGTTTCTTTTGAATAAATGATGCCCATCCAGAGTTATTTTTCAATCATGGGTTTATTCCCAAGTAACAATGAAACTGAGAAGGGCAATTTTGCCCCCTTGCATTAGGATCATCATGTTTGTTGTCTAAACTTTGAACATTTATGTATTGACACGTGAAGCCATGGGTTTTACTACTGACTGCTTCATTGATTTTTGTCTTCTATGAATTTCTTGCTCTCTCAACTGCTATTCTTTCTTTATGTCTACTTTTTATAGTTTCTGATTTAAAGAGTATACCTAGGCAGGCTATTCCCTGTCCTATCCATTTTGGTTTAAAGCTCTTTTGATTTGATTTATAAGACTATCTGTTATAAAGCTTCAACAGCTTTTGTTGATATATTCCTCCTCTGGCCAGGAATCTTCCTGGATCAAGAAATCCAAATCTATTCTCAGATAGAATCTTCTTAGCTAACTGTTCACCTCACAAATTAATTTTTCCCTTTTTCATCCCTTATCTTTTTGAAGAAAATCTGTGCCCTTAGGGTCTTCAGTTTCTTGCCCAAGACATTATGACCATTAATAATATTTTTTAGATTCTTTCCAAAGGTGTCATTTATGCCCACATGATTCACCAGAAGAAAGTAGTTGTCATCTCTTTGTTAAGTCTACAGGGTTTCTCTGTTATATCTTGGATGCCTACCCTAAACCAGGGTTAGGGTAAGCAGCAGGCCTCCAACCCATTGGTAAGGTAGGGAAATGTCTCCTGCAAACTTGTGAAGACTTCCCCCCAGCAGATTGGGCAAATGAAAACAGCTTGTTCCAACAGCAGTGAAGGTGGCTGAAGCAGGTGCTGTGGAGCACTTAAGAGTTTAGTCAAGGGGCAGCTAGGTGGTGCAGTGAGTAGAGCACCGGCCCTGGAGTCAGGAAGACCTGAGTTCAAATGTGACCTCAGACGCTTGACACACTTACTAGCTGTGTGACCTTGGGCGAGTCACTTAACCCTAATTGCCTTGACTCCCCCCCAAAAAAGGAAAACAAAAAGTTTGGTCAGACATCAGAGACACCAAGGTCATCCATTGATTCTGAATGCCATTCTCAGTCATCCTGACTTTTGTCTTGCCACTGAATTTCAGTAACTCTAGAAGAGAGAGTAAGACTGAAGACTGTGCAATTCTGCCTCACTTAAATAAATTAGTAGTTTTTGTGGTTCTGCTATATTATTCTTGGGAAAAGAAGCAGTTTCTTCCTCCTCTAGCTGTCAAGTCTATTTTTTAAAACCGTTATACCACTGTCTTTTTCTTTAATTCCTCCTCTGTGTAACATTCTTCCATTATCCCTTTCTCAACCTGAGAAGGATACTATCTAGCCTGATTTCTTTTGCCTATCTGTTTTAGCTAAAGTCATTAATGTCCTGTTGGAAGTAGAATTATTTTTTAAGGAAATTAGCATTGGAAAATTGTTTTATTTTCTAAGGAAAACTTAGAAGAGTAATGATGTTAATTGCATTTAACAGAGACTTAAATATTTGGTAAAAGAATATCAATAAAATATCAAACTGATATTAATATTTTTTCATTATTTTTATTTCACTAAATATTTCCCACTTACATGTAAAAATTTCTTTGACATTCATTTTGTAAAATTTTGAGTTCTAGATTTTCTACCCCCCTCCTACCCCACCCTCTTCCTTGAGAAAGCGAATAATTTTATATTGATTATACATGTGAAGTCATATAAAACATATTTCTATATTAGCTATGTTGTGAAAGGAAACACAGACCAAAAAAAGGAAAAATAAAGTTTTGCTTCAAACTGCATTCAGAGTTCATTAGTTCTCTCTCTTGTCAAGTGGCTAGCATTTTTTGTCATGGGTCCTTAGATCATTGTCTTGATCAGAGTAGCTAAGTCTTTCACAGTTGATCATCCCTAGGAAATTAATTTCTGTGTACAGTGTCCTTCTGGTTCTGCTCACTTCACTTTGCATCAGTTCATATTAGTCTTCCCAGGTTTTTCTGAAACCATCCTGCTCATCATTTCTTATACCACAATTTGTTCAGCCATTCCCCAATTGATGGGCATTCCTTTGATTTCCAATTCTTTGCCACCACAAAAAACGCTGCTATATTTTTGTATAAATAGATCCTTTTCCCTTTTCATTGAATTCTTTGGGATACAGACTTAGTAGTGGTACTGCTAGATCAAATCAAACGGATATCAGTATTGAGGTTTGCCTGTTTTTTAAGTTGATTATATGCTTGTCACAACTGCTATAGAATTACTAGCATTCCTTTATGGGCTAGAAGGTAGAAAAGGAAAACTTGAATTTTTATATATAAAAAAGCCTTTGCCGAGAAAATTCTTAATCTTTTGTATCAAGGAATCATGATTTTATTGGTATAATTCATCCTTCCATCTGAAGATAAGTAAATAGACTTTGCAGAGTTGCTATTTCCAAAAAATTTATTTCCTGTGTCTACCCTAGTGATTAATCTTTTCAACCTTAACTACCTTGGTGCTCATTCACCAGAAATAGAGTGTCCAGCATTCATTTCATTCTACTGGAAAGCCCTTCCTCCCTATGAAAACCACTAGAACATGCACTTTGCTTGCATAAACCTTCAAAAAAAGGTCACTTGGAGCATCCAGAGTGATCATTATTTTTTATGGCAGGCACATTCATAAAGGAAGATAATGATAAAATTAAACACGTTATGCCTATTTGTTTTTAAGTAATTTTTTTTTTAATTCAAAGACTTGATCCTGATCTACACATTCTAGAAGCAAGCACAAATATAAGATATTTTACCTATAGAACTAATACTTGCTTGATCTAAACTTTGAAGCAGAATTGAGATTTGAATTGGCTTGATTTTCTAATGTCATCTCGAAATTCCTAGGTTTTAATACCATTGAAGAAAACTTTTCATCAGTATTTAAAATGATACTAATTGGTGGCTCATATTCTGTTCAACAAAAATAAATTTTATTAACATTAAACATTGGTAAATATTTTAAACATAAGGCTGATAAAATTGTAGCACTTTTAAAGGCTTGTACCTTGAGATTTAATGCACATATTGCATATTTTAGTTTTAAAATTAACTTAAATCAGTAGTACAGCAACATATATATGCACAGATATTTATCCTTAAAATATGTTTTACCTGTTGTTTTCTTAGAAAATACATATATTGTATGATATATTGAATCAAAATAGACCAAAAAAGTAGTGTATTACTTTAGACAGTAAGATATGCCGAAGAACATATATTGGTAATGAACTAAAAACTTACTTTTTACCGTCTTCCATTATGAATATTTGAAAGTTATTTTAATAGCATGATAATTGAGTTATTTATAATTACTTACTTTTCCTTTTAAGTTAATAGGTACTTTGATTTATTATTAATTTATTAAACTGTACAATTTTATGAAATGTAATTGCAGTTATCAAGTTTACATTAGAAAATAGTACAACTCTTAAAAGATTGTGTTATTAGAAATATCATATCATTTGTTATACTTAGTTAAAAATGCTTTTTATCCTTATAATCTTTTTACACTTGGGTGTGACTTGCTACACTGTTAGGAAGATATTCAAGTAGAGGCTATATTTACAGTGTCGTCTTTCAAATCTAGCCATGCTGTAAACTGATGTTTGCTGTATGCTCCTCCTGATTTGAAATAGATGAAAGAGAATGAACCTTTAATCACCATGGTTCACACTATGATTGAGAACTCGGCGCTAAGACCCCAACTGTACCAGCAAGTAAGGTCTTGGATAGTGAATGATACTGCTTTATCATCTGCAAAACTCCCTCAGTGACAGTTTTGGTTGTTCCCCAGATTTACTCATAACATTAATTTTTTTTTCTTATTTATTTATTTATTTTTCTTTGAGAAGCCACAAATCATCCATGCTTTATGAAATGCTGCAGGATTGTGAGCATGGCTTTGCTGAACGTTTTTGCTGTTGAATATGAAGTCTGTCTATTTTCTAAAGTATTTTGTCTAATATATTTGACAAATTATGTGTATTACAGGTCTATAGTAAAATTGTAAAATTTCTAATGAACTTCCATTTGTTTCCATCAATGCAAAAGCATTTCAGAAGTAATTTTAAGAAGGGTTTTTCTCAATTTCTTTACAGATAGTTGGTTTCTTAGTTTTGTTCTATTCCTTAATCATAAAAAAAACCCCACAACCTGTTGGGTTTTATCTTATCTAGTTTTTAATCTGGGAGATGAAATCATTTAATATCAAGAAGAAAATGTTATAGCATGGTAAAAATTTAAGGTAACTTTCTGGTGGAGGAAAAATGTTTGGGTTACTTTTTCTCATGTTCCTGTCATTCTCAGGTAATTTTCCAGATAGTTCTTTCCATTTATCATATTTTTCGCACACATAACATGTGTGTGCATGTGTGTATATCTATGTGTGTTTCTCTTGGGAGTAGAAGACAGCCTTAGGAGTACGGTTAATTACAGATCTACGAAAGAAGTGTTCTATCCATCTACACCCAAATTTTGTTGTATTTCACATAATTTTTGAAGTAACCAGATTTCTTATTATATTAGTATCTTTTTATAATCACTTAGAATGGCCTATTAAAATAATAGTAATAATAATAAGGTATTAAAATCTTTAAAAATAGAAGAAAATATTAACCAACATAAAAAATGAAAGTCATATTTTTAAAACAGCATGTGATTTCTATATTGAAATACTAAATTTCAGATTTAGTGCAACATTATATATAATTCACAATAAAAATTAAAGCATAAAGTATTTAAGCAAGCTTACTTTTTAAAACAAAGAAAATTTATTTATTCTTAGTCAGAAAGCCACCAGTTTAAAAAGCCTTATCATCTTCAAAGACTTGCACTACAAAAACGTTAGTATTGCTGCTTTCTATAGAAAAAGTTAGACGTTTTTCTGCTTGTGTGTTTTAAACATAGGAGTGGTTACTGTTTGTGGGTGTGTGAAGAGGTGTGTATCAAGGAGGGAAATATATATGTGATGGGTGTTAGATGTGTGTAAAAATTCATACTATCAGCCAGATATAGATTGGATATGGCAAAAATCATTTGCTTCCTCTTCTGGTTCAGTCTTCAGGTCATAATACTCTATGACACATAAGCTAAGATAATGTGATCTCTAGTACTATAGCTTGAATTCAGAAAGAATTATTAAAAAACATAAATTTATATAAATAGGTAAAAGGATATTTTTGAAGGGGAATAGGGAAAAATTATTATCTACTTAGTATTGTAGGCACTTCAGAGATAAAATAAAATCTAGATACTTGATGGCAGTAACTATACATACCCAATCTAATATTCCTGGCAAGAAATCAATCTTAATAAATTTTAGCTCAGAAGCCAAAAAGAAACTTGATGTTAATACTGGGGAGTTTCAAGAAATATAGATACCATATTAGGATACATTTCTCAAAGATATGAATTTGTGGTACTTGAAATTTGACTGTCTTTCTTGAGCTCCAATTTTTGCCTCCTTTTCCCATCCCTCACCCTGAAATCTACAAGGAAGCTTATGTTTTAGTTTTTATTTGCATTTCTGATACTACCTTAGCATCTTACTTGTAATAAGCATCCGGATATTTTTTGGTAGTGCTAGACCTGTGATTTCATTAGTTTAGTGCTTGTTTGATATAACTACCTCCACCAATGAAGATATACAACTTTTATAGTCTTACAGTGTTGTCTAGGTTACTGAGAGATTAACTCACTTCTTTGGTCACACAGCTAGTATGTCAGAGGCAAGGTTTGAGCCCAAGTATTCCTGCATCCAAAGCCAATCCTCTAGATGCACTACATCCATCTTCATCAGTATCCTGATGTCACCCAGAAATAAAAAATTTAAAAAAAAATTTTTTTTGTAATTTTATATCATACTTTCTTGTAAATCACATTTCCACAGCTACTTAGTTCCTGTTACATCCAGAGATCCTTTTATGTTTGCATTCCTTTCATTACAGTAAGAGAACTCAGATTACTCATACTTAACTTTGCAGGCAATAATTTGCCTAAATTAAATCAATTAGCTAATGGTCTGGTAAGGACCTGAAACAAAAGTGAAAGAATGAAAATAATACGTAGAAAATATTCTGCCTTCATTATGTAATTTTCTCATTATTTCAAGACTACATTTTTAGTGCCATGAATTAGTTTTATTCTTTTCCAATGTAGTGACAGTGAGGGTTTTTATGAAAAATAATGGTGAGTGTTGTACCCAAAATATGACTTTAGAATGATAACATATAACTATATGTACACAGAGGTTTTTTTCCCAAAAATTTTCATTAAGCATGTTTTACTTTTGAATTTTGTCAGATTTTAGTAATTCAGAATTAGGCCTAACAAATAGTTGTAGTTAAACATTTGATATTTTAAATACCATCAAAAAATTAAAATAAAATACCATCAAACTTTTAGATTAAATATTGTATTGTTCGTTTTAGGGGAGTGCTTAAGTATTCTTAAGTAGGGTGAAGTTCTGCACTTAAATTTAAATATTTAGAACAGTTCAATTTAGACGTTTCAGTAGGTTGGAGGCTGTATTATTGAGCTTTTCAAAACAAGTTAAAGCTAAGGTGATTTTTAGGTATACCCATGAAGTATGAACTTTATTTTAAAATAAAAATTACCGCATGGTTTAATATAAGCATACCTGCCTTTAAATTATCACAAAATGCATTTGCAGATAATTCTTAGAGTAATACCTCAAAATGAAACCCTTCACTCTTTAAAGGTTTTTTTAAATTATAGTGTGTTTAGAAATGTTACATATATACACATGTATATGTGTACACACATGTGTGTATGTATGTGTGTGTATGTTTAACTTCCCACTAATCCTTGAGTTTAAATAAAACTAGTGTGATATTTCAAATAGATTATTAGGTAAAATGTCAGTGTCAACTAATACTTGCTACGTCGTACAGAGTGATGTTAGTTGTCTGTGTTTCTATAACATGAAATACTTTACATTTCATCATCCTATTTGATCCTCACAATTACTTTGTGGAATAGTAGTACAAGTATTCCCCATTTTTCAAGTGTGGAAACATATAGTTGAAGTGGTGGAGCTGGTCTTCTAATTCCAAGTGCTCTTTTCATTACATTACACTGTCTTTTATTATAGTACTGACATACCTATGTGGTTCTACATATGTGTGTGAAACTTATTTTGTTACTTGTAGCAGAATTCAGTTATACTTCATAATCAAAACATAATTCCACTGAGATGGGTAATTCAAAAAGATAAATGAGATATTAAGACATACTTTTTCTTTTGTGTACTAACATACAAGTTGAAATCTTTAAGAAGTCTATTTGATTAGAAATCACATTTAATTAAAAAAAAATCCTAATGACAATGAGGGCTTGTTTGCAAAAATATTGTGATGAGAACCACTTAAATGGCAGCTAAGAAAAAAAAAAATCTAAATGTGCAGTTCCTTAAAACTATGCTAATATAGCACTTGCACTATATAATATAAAATATGTAAAGAAATTTTATATTCTCTATCTTCTGAATCTTAAGGATTGACAAAGGAGAAGAATCAGTTTTTTCTTTAAAACAACCCATTTGCTTCCCTATATTTCTGATATATTTATTCACAAAATAGAAATTAGGTGCATTGTACACACAGAATTATACTAAAATATATAATGAGACATTTATGAGTATATATACATAAAATGCATGTGTCTGTGTGTCAAAAATATATCTTTTTCAACATGAAGTCATTAAACCTTATTGAAATCTTTTACTCATTCTCTACTATGATTATGCTTTTCTTATTTTGTGATGTAGAACACATGCCTAATAAATACAACTTTAAGAATACATTATCTCAAAGGTCACATGAAAATATTTAATTATTTTATATATCTTTTCCTTTTTGAAGCAATCCATACTTGATAAATGTCTGTTCAGTAAAATCAGAAGTTGTCTTCCCATAAATTGTTACTGGTCATATAGATGATAAGTATATTTTAGCTGTTAACTACAGACTAAACATTTTCATTCTTGTATTTTTGAAGCTGTTTTATGACAATAATATTCTTCCTTATAGCTATCACAAGACGAGTTTAGAGGTACATTGTACAAGTACAGATCTGAGGAGGTGGATATTGATGTAAGTATCAACGTGACATTTATCGCTGATGTTTTTACATCTTGCCAGAGCATTTTACATAAGCACAGAAAGCAAATGCCTCCTCACTCTATCCCACCCCACTCCACACTAAAAAACTGTTTCCAATTGTTGGTAGATTAGCTTTTTCACCATTCTCTGGCTGAAAGCTTTACATTCCTGAGTTAGTTAACAATAATTCACGATACACAGAGATTTATTATTTACTAAGAGTAGAAAGCTATGTCCGATAACACATTTCCAAGTTGGGGAAAGAATAAAATGGAAATAACCCATTTTCCAGTCCGCACTCTTCAAATTCCATCACCATTTCCCTTTTGGATTCCAGATTTAGACTGGTAATCTCCTTACCTGTAAGATTCCTGAGTGGCTACTCTGTCTTTCCAATTCGTCTCTTATTATGTGTTTATTCCATAACTTTACTCTAGTCAAGCATACTTACAGTAACAGAATGTTATAGCTGGAAGGGACCTTGTTTTACAGATGAATAAACTTGAGCTGAGCAGTCTAGACAAGATAACTTGCTAAGGTCACACAGAGGCAGAATTGAGGCCATGACACAGGTCTCCTGACTCCCAGCCCAGTGTATTTTCTATCTCACTTTATTTCTCTATTCAGTATGTATTTTGAATTATCAGATTCTTTTATTTAAGAGTTTTATTAGTATTTTCAGTAGTAAATGACAGAGAAATTTGATTTTTACCTTTGCACCTTTATTTCATTATTCAATAACTGTTTTTAATTATCAGGAGTTAAGGACTTGGGATATTTCTCTTTATTTGTACCATATCTGAGGTTTGGGTTCTGAGACATCAGAGCACATATGTTTTAATACTTTACATTTTTATCCAAGGCTTTAACTTTGATTTTCAAGTGATGTCAAAATTTCATTTTGACAAATTTATTTCAACAAAGTTGAAAGTGGCTTTTATCATTTTCCATATGGTTAGAATGAAAAAAATATGAAAAAATTAAAACTGTCCTAAATTATAACCCAAGGTTTAAACTAATAAAATATGTGCATTAATGTTTGAAATGGCTACCTTCTGTAGATTTTGCTCTTCTGTTAAAAATAATTCTGTGTTTGGATTTTTCTTAAGGATTTATGAGGAATTAATGTGAATCAAATTCAGGTAGTGTTTTGTATTAAGGATTACATAAAATGCTTGATCTTTTAAAATTTTGGGTTAAAGTGATGTGTGAATGTTTTACCTCATTATATTTGTATTTGCATAATTTGGACTTACCTTAATGATAAATTAAGTATTGAAGTGTAATTTAAATAGCCCAGTTATTGCTACAATTTTTGGTTAGCTTTTTGTCTCCATAGACTTTGGGGGAGGGTGTATGTGGGTAAGGGGTGGGGAACCTGCAGCCTTGAGGGCACATGTGGCGTTCTAGGTCGATGGGTGTGACTGAGTCCAAGTTTTACAGAGCAAATCCTTTCATTAAGGGGATTTGTTCTGGAAGTTTGATTTCAGTGTAGAGGCTGCCCTTGAGGACCTAGAGGGCCACGTGTGGCCTTGAGGCTGCAGATTCCCCACCCCTGGATTAGAGGCAAAGATGTGCTCCTGTTATTTTATTAGATTGGGCATCTGGTCTTTAAATATCACAGTCTCATTGTTGTCTGAGGGCACTGATAGTTTATAACTCACCCACAGGCACACAACTAGCAAGTGTGAGAAATAGGATTTGAACCTAGATTTTCCTGATGCCAAGGTTGACTCCATCCACTGAACTCCACTGCCTCTTCTTTGCAGATAATTTTTTTAGTCCAAAACGCCATTTACATTTGGTGTAGGGAGCTTCTTGTGAGTAAACTTCTACCAAAGTAGATTTACAAGCGTTTTGCAGCTTCTAGTCTAAAGTTATCTGGGGTACTGAAAATGTAAATGATTTGCCCAGAGTATGTCAGAGGCAGACTTGAAACCCGGGTCTTCTTACTGACAGCTCTTTCTGCACTACTCTAAGCTGCCTTGATATGTCTCCAGAAATATTGATTTGAAAAGTTTCTCTTCAGTCTTCTTCCTGTGTTTTATTTTAATTTCAGACTGATGGTATCCTAATAAAGCTGTGTATGTCCCTGGGTGGGCAGAGACTAAACCCCAACAAGACCACATTTATTTAAATCATTTAATTAAAAATTAGATGATTATTTTAAATGTACATTGTTACTCTTAAAGCAAAAATGAAAAAGTACTGCTAACTATGGAAATTTTCTTTTACCTAGGCCAAGCTAAGCAGATTATGTGAACAAGATAAAGTGGTACATGCATTGGAAGAGAAACTTCAGCAGCTCCACAAGGAGAAAGTAGGGCAATTATGTTTATTACCTGAAATTGATGTTATTTTATTTGATTATTATCAAGGCAATGATAACTAAAGTAAAAAGAATATATTCAATAATTCAGAACATTAAACGTAATTCTTTTTATTATAATAGTACATGCTTGAGCAAGCTTTGATATCAGCCAGCCAAGAAATAGAGATGAATGCAGATAACCCAGCAGCCATTCAGAATGTAGTTTTGCAAAGAGATGATTTACAGAATGGACTACTTAGCACATGCCGAGAACTATCTCGAGCTACGGCGGTAAGTAGATTTTTTTTCTTTGTAAAAATCGTTGATGTTTCAGTTCTTGTTTTTACTTCTGATTGGAATATTCATTTTTAGTATAAGAAGCAAATATTAAATTGCATAACATTGATATAAGCATTATCTTGAAACAATTAAGAATAAATTTTTAATGTTAAAATCAGTAATGTCTTTTATTTGGCACAAGAATTATCTTACTAAACGATAAGCATGTGGATGTTTTATAGACTTTGAAAGTTAAAATCTTAAGAGGACTGTATTATGGTATAAATTCCATAATGCAATTAAATATGTAGTAGATTTTGATTTGATTCCATTGACTAATTAATTCTAGGTAAAACGAACATATTAAAAGTAGAACTTGCAAATTACTACTTTAGAATTCTAAAGGAAAAATTTCTGAGTATTGTCTAGAAGTGTGTCTGATATTTTTCTACAATTATCATGGCAAATTAATAAAACCAGGTTCCTTGACTGAGCTCCAAACCTAACAGTGGTTACTCAGGGCCTGAAAGTATAGTTCTCTGTGACTGCCATATTCTTGGAAACTTAAGCAAGTTGTTCAGAACTCTTTCCTGTGCATATTTATCATTTAATCTAACAGCCTTTTCTTAGGCCTCCTCCTTTTGACCGCTGCTGGCATTCAACACTCTTGACCAGCCTTTCCTCTCTGGGTTTTCATGGCTCTGCTTTCTTGGCTATCCTCCCATCTGTCTGGCTGCGCTTGTTTGTCCTCAACACATCTGGTTTTAAACAAAGAAGTGACACGGTTGGGGCTTTGCCTTAGGAAGATTATTTTGTTTGCTAGGTAAAGGGTGGATTGTAGAAAGGAGAGATAGATGGTGAAGAGGCCAGTTAAGAAGCTACCACAAGTAGTACAGACTAGTGGTGATGAGGATGTGTATGAAGGTAGTTAATTGAAGAAAAAAATATGTATGAGGTATGTTGTGGCAGTGAAATCTTAAGGACTTACTTGGAAGCAGGTTAGATATATAATATAAGAAAAGGGAAAAGTCAGTGATGACACTAGGGTTTTGAAATTGAGTGACTGAGAAAATTGGTGGTACCCTCAACAAGAACAGGGAAGTTAAAACAAGGACAGGTTTTGAATTAAAAATGTGGTTGAATTTGAGAAACTAATGAGACCTTCTGTGAGGTTATGTCTGGCAAGTAGCAGTCGGAGGTGGAACTGGAATTTGGGGGGAGAGATTTAAACTTGGATATATGGATTTTGAGGTTGTGTCAGACCATTTTAGCAGTTCGGGGACTTAAAGAAGGTTTACAAAGGATCAGACTGCCCAGTAATGAATAAAGCAATAGATCTTTTCTTGTGGCATGTGTTTAGTTCACACAAGCAAAAAAGGCATAAGGCCTAACTTTAAATACCTGGGGCACTAAGCCATGACTGAACAAAAATGAGGGAAGATGGGTTTAGGGCAAAGGATACCATGATGTCCCAGTTGCAGAGGGCATTATTCAGCTAGGTATTAATCATCAAAGAAGAGGGGCAGCTAGGTGGCTCAGTGAGTAGAGCACCAGCCCTGGAGTCAGGAGAACCTAAGTTCAAATCTGGCCTCAGACACTTGACACACTTACTAACTGCATGATCTTGGGCAAATCACTTAACCCCAATTGCCCTGCCTTCCCCCCTCCAAAAAAAAAAAGGGAGAAGAAGAAAGGTCCCTTGAGTATTTTGAGGACGGAAAGGATTCTCATCACCTCTCCTAGGTCAGGAGTTGTAACATATAAATCCTTACTCCGCCGCACAAGGCAGCTCATTGCTCCATAGTTTTTAATAGAAATGGGGCCCCAGTCCCAGCTTCCTCCTCATTTCAGGAATTCTAGGAAGGGGACCTACCAATAATATCCTTATCACTTTTTATAATTGTTCAGTCCAGAATGTTTACAGTGGTTACACAAGGGCAAGCCGGACCAAGAACACAGGGTGAAGGAGAAACAGAGAGGATCCATGGAGCAAGATGGCACAGTAGATAGAACAAACGCGTGCATTCAAATCCAGCCTCAGGCACTTATTAGCTGTGTGACCTTGGACATGTCACTTAACCTGTTTGCCCCTCAGTTTCCTCATCTGTAAAATGGGAGTGATGATAATGTTGTGAGGACCAAATGTGATAATAATTATAAACCACTTAGCACAGCACGTGGCACATAGTAATTGTCATTGTTTTTTTATACATTCAGCCCCTCTCCCCCTCTGTAGTTTTTAGGCCGTTACTCCTGACTTTACTTTCCTCCCTTTCCAGTTTCAACCCTATAGTTAACAAGTTCAAATAGATATCGGCCTTTGCTCTCCAAGTCCTTCATCTCCTTGCCCTATTTACTACTCCTCCCTTGACAAACCCCAGCTCCAGATTACTCCCACCATCTGTATCCTCCTCTTAAGGAAGCTCAGGGAAGTCTCATAAGCCATTGGGTGCTCCGTGTGTCCAGAAGATTGATTATGAAGCCTCCTTCCTTCCTGACAGAAGGATGATGGGCTAAAGATGCTCGGTGAGACTGAAATTCTCACATAGCTGACATCACAAGACAATCCTCTTCCTCCCCACCCAAAAAAAACTTCAGGAAATTACATTTTGGGAAACTGTGCAAAAATTTTCTCAAATATTGAAAATGCGGAACAAATTACAAGTTGATAGGATTCACCGGCATAGGTGATCTCCATTTTCAGTTTATCCAGTCACATTATTGTCAGACTTCTATACTACGATGACAAAATCATTTTTAAATACAGTCAGGAAGACATCCTAAATCTGAAAGAAAAAAAAAGAAATTAATCACATATGATTACGTAATATTTTCTGTAAATTTAAGAAATTATCAAAAAGGTTATATAATATTCCAAAAATTTAGAGAAAGAGAACTTCATCTTCCAAATCAGTTTTTAGTAATGATACATATCTTTAAAAAAAAAAAAAGGAAGTTACTTGTATTAGTTTGAAAAGTTTGTAGAAGGGCAGAGTCAACTTTAAGACACTTTTGATTTGCAGAGTTAACAAAAGCACACATGAGATATTATGTGTAGGTAACCCAGATAACCTGGAGCCAAATTGTGAAGGGCCAGATTGAGAAGTTTTTATTTGATCCTTGAGGCAACAGGGACCCCTGGAGATTTTTGGTAGGGGGTGGAATGGTCATACTTGTACCATAGGAATAATGTTTTTTATTGCTCCTCTGGAAGATGCCTCTCCAAGCTGCTCTGCCTTTCACCAGAATTTCTCCACCATGCCATAGAAATCTCTTTGCCCTGGAAGTTCCCTCTTCCCCTGCACTACCTCTCATATTCTAAGTACCCTCTGCTTCAGAGGCCTTCTCCTTCTGATTGACTGGTTCCTCCTAGAACCTCCAATTTATGGTGAGGCCTGGACCAGTCCTGGCTTCATTCCTCTCCAAACTGCACTGCCCCTCCCCTCCTTCAAGTTCCCTTTTGTTTTGTCTCCCAGCGTTAGAATGTAAGCTTCTCCAGGGCTAGAACTGTCTCCTTTCCCCCCAAAGTTTAGCACCTTGCCTAGCACTTAGTGATTACTTAATAAATACTTGTTGATGCGAAGTTTGAATACAGACTGAGGCACACTACATGCTCGCCTTTTCTGCTTCTCTTTTGTTTTTGTTTTTGGGGGTTTTTTTTTTTTTGGTTCTGTTTCTTCTTTCTCATGATTCATTCCATTGGTCAAAATTCTTCTCCATGACTTGACTAGTGCATAAATTAATTCAACGCAAAGTCATACATGACAGTTATATGAGACTCCATGCCGTCTTGGGGATGGAGGGGGGAGGGAGGGGAGAAAAACTGGAACTCAAAACTATGTAGAACCGTGTGTGGTAAACTAAAAATAAATAAAGAAATTTATTTTAAAAATAAATAAATAAATAAATAAATACTTGTTGACTGATTAGCAAAGGAGAGAGTCTGGAAGCAAGGAGATTAATAAGGAACCTATTCAGATGATTTGGGCATTAACTGCAATAGAGGCTGTGTACATAGTGTAGGACCTTAAGAAATGATATGATGGTAGAATGAACAAGATTTGACAGCCAACTGGTGTGTGTCAATAATACCCTTAACAGAAAAAGGGAAATTGGAGAGAAAGGTGGATTTAATCGGGAAAATAATGAGTCTGAGTTTGAAATTATTTTGGCACATCCGGGTGCCTTATCCAACAGGCAGTGATGATAAAGGAGTGGAACGTGGGAACAAGATGACGGCTAAATGTGCAGATTTTGGAATCATCTTAATAGTGAATTTTATTTTAACTCATGAGATCATCCAAGACAGACAGATCAGTATTATATTGTTTACGCCTTCTTAAAACCTGCCCTCATCTTCTACTTTGACTTCCCATTCATCTACTTTTAATATCTTTTCCCATCGTCCGCATCTTACCAAGTTCAGATCAGGCTTCAGACTCTTACTAGCAGTGTAACCTTGGGCAGATCACTTAACATTGCTTGCCTCAGTTGTTCATCTGTAAAATGGGCTGGAGAAGGAAATCACAAACCTGTCCAATATCTCTACCAAGAAAACCCCAGAGAGAGAGTCGGACATAACTGAAATAACTGAAAAAAATTTTATCCATTTAATACCATAATATTCTGTGAGTTCAGTATATCTTTATACAACATCATAAGAAAATGCTTTTCCCTATTAAAGTACTAAATGCTGGTTGTCATGTTTTCAGGAACTAGAAAGAGCGTGGCGAGAATATGACAAATTAGAATATGATGTGACAATTACAAGGAACCAGATGCAGGAACAATTGGATCGACTTGGTGAAGTTCAGGTACAGAAGTTTAATCTTCTCAGATTCTTTTCAAGACTTCGGGTTGGTTATACTTTGATATCAAACAACCTCAGGTTGTTATGTTGATAAGAGATCAAGTCCAAAATGAACTGCTTAAAAGTCAGGTCAGAATTGATTTCCTTTTGACCACAGGCCATTCTAAAACATTCCAGTAACAGGTGCAGCATCAATCCTCTATTTTGTTGCTTTTTTATTTTAAAAGAAAATGACATTTACAAAACTCCAAGTAGAAGATAAATTCATTGTTTTTTAGAATTGTTATTGAATTGGTGTAAGTAATTATGACTGCAAAGAGACTTGAAGTATGATGAAACTACTGGTCTGGACTCCTCCAGACCCAAGCTCTAAATTAACCACACACTTGCCAAAATCTCCCTGAGGAAGTCACTCCACAAGGCTTAAAATGTACTTCTCTGTTGTTATGTTTTGTTTAGTGACCACTTAATGTGTTTGTGGTTGAATTTTAAGTTTGGCCACATGTGTCCTTACCATGAGAAACAGACTAAAAGAGGTGACAGTGACATTAACAAGTTTGAGGTACAGCTAGTGAATATTTGCCTTGCGAGTAACAGAAATCACATGCATCCTCCTTTGGAAGAAGATTATTCCTGATTTCCCTTCAACAACCCACTCAACCACCACCACCACCATTTATGAGTTCTCATTCCTCTTGGAATGGATATGTCTACATGTTGTATATTATCTCTAGAATGTAAGCTCCTTGTTGAGGGCAGGTACTATTTCATTTTGTTTTGGTTTTTTTCCTGGTGCTGAGTCCTTTAAAATGTTTATTGAATTGTTGGATTTCCCGAGTGTGTTTTTCCTCTATTGCGTGCCTTATCATGTTTTAGAACTTAAAATGTTAACCCTATATTGCTTAATTTTGTTTTTTCCTTCTAGTAGAATGTTTCTTTGCTCATTTTCAGTCTCTAGTGTGCCTCCCTGTCATCATAAAAAATGGCAGGATAACTCAGTGGTATATAAATAACACTGTGGATTATCCACCAGAGACAGCTGAAATACCTGATCCACTGTACTTTTTGTTGATCTGACCACCTATATTGGCTCTCTTGAAATTTCTGGGAGAGGTGATAAAATTAAGTCTTTTAAAATTTTAATATATCTCTAGAATTGTTTATTTTTTATCATCAGGTATTTATTAATATTTTAATTTCAAGTTTCCTGTATACGAATTAATACATAATATTATTATTAATAGACGGAATCAGCAGGCATTCAGCGTGCACAGATTCAGAAAGAACTTTGGAGAATTCAAGATGTCATGGAAGGTTTGAGTAAACATAAACAGCAGCGAGGCACCACAGAGGCTGGTAAAGAGACTTCTTTTATCTTTTATTAGCTGACATTTGGCCACAGTTACATCTAAAAACGAATGAAACGTGTAATTGCGTTTCATTAACTTAGTTGGCAAGTCACTAGAAGCACAAATATGATTAAATGTAAGTAAATAGGTAGGGTGACATTTTGTTTTTCCTCTAGATTCAAAAAGATTTTGTAATTAGTTTTAATAGCGATACATTGTAATTTTTAAAAATTATTTTAATAGGTATCATAGGATCAAAGGCTTTTTCAGCAGTTAAGTACAAAAGTGAGGTAAGATGTTTACTGTTTTGATTTCCAAATGCAAATTGATGTGTATTTCTAACCTTAAAGATTGAGTAAAAAGAAAGCAAATATTTTCCATACTTTTACAAAAATAATTTTAAATCGTTTTAAGTATGTTCCATTCAGGTTATTTTGTTAATCTTAAAGTTACAATGGGCATTACAAGAGTGATGTTTAAAGCTATATTGATGATTTCTTGTTTGTAACAACTAACGAGTCCCCTTCTCACCCCCAATCCTTAAACTGGAAAAATTCAATCTGGGTTGGTTCATGCATTTCAGAACTTGAAAGGTAGGATTTTACTTCTTGGTCATCTTGATGTACTTAATTTCACTCTTGTATGGTAAGCACTTATCTGTGTTTTAGGAGGTTTTGTAGAGCAAGATTTATATATAACAAAAAAGATTATAACTAAAAAGAGATACTGTCAACATAATTAAAATAGCTTCCAATTTTGATTCCAATGGGGGGAATTATCCTTTCTATATAAAATCTAAATACTAATACAGCATTTTACAGAGTTCTAAACTAAAACTTTTTCCTGCTATTTTCATGCCTAAATAGCAGCACTTTTATATACAGTGGTCCTTTGGATTTTTAATAGAATTCTAAATGAAATGCAAATACAAAAAGTGCTAACCTCAGTGGTCCAAAGCAAACTAGATACTGTTTCAAACTCAATTTGACTTGGTGAATATAATGATCTTTTTGTTTTATTTCTTTACATGTGATTTTGACAGTGTCCCTTTCATTATCTAAAGTTGATGAGACATAGTGTATATTTTTAAAGCTAAGCTGCTATTGAAAAGTTTGTTAGATACTCTTAACACAATTCACTCATCTAAATAAGGTGACTATTCTACAATCTTTAGGAAGAGGAAGTAGTCCCACCTCGTCCTCCACTTCCTTGGTCCTATGACTTTACAGAGCAGCCTCCCATAATCCCCCCTCTGCCCAGTGATAGCAGCTCCTTGCTCTGTTATAGCAGGGGCCCAGTACATCTGCCTGAAGAAAAGAAGATTTACCAAGTTCAAGGATATCCAAGAAATGGCTCTCACTGTGTAAGTGGCTAGAATTGCCACAGAATTGTACATCATAAATATCTTCTTGATTTTCCATAATCATTTTCTTTTGCCATTGGAGAATTGCTTTGTGTTTTACTCTCCTTTTGGGCAGTACTTTTTGTTGCTTTCCATGTTATCATTTTCACATGTTATGTTTTTTGTTTTTTCATACTTATGTACTTAAAATTTTTTAAATGTAGAAAACTGTCATTTAACGTTATTTTATATAACATGAAGAGACTAGGTTTAAAATAGACTAATGGGGGACACAGGGATCATCTCAGCTAATTTTTTCTGTCCTCAGATCAGAAAATAAAGAATGGGAAGTAGAATTACTGCCAGGATATTTAAGGTTGAGATTTGGATATTCAGTCTGTAAAAGTAAAATTTGAAAGGATCAGTGAAAGGAGGAGAGGAAAATAAACCAGTGAAGGGCAAAACCTATCAAAAAAATTATATGGGAATTTAAAATTTTAAATTTAGGACTTTCCTAGTTTATATCGCATCTGACTGCCTTCTAAAAGGGATTAAGATAATTTAATACGATTCGATCGCTGTTCTTAAAATATGTTATGCCCAACAGTCTGGTGGTCATGATGAAAAGAAAAATACTTAATTTCGAAACAAAAAGCTTGGAAGATATAAATTTTAATCTTCCTTTGTATTTGTTTTCCTTCACTTTACATATGGATTCCCAAAAGTATTTTTTATAAAACTGTTCCTTTTTAAAAGTTCTGATGTGGGGAGGGGATTAGCAACCTCATTTACCAAATTTAACTTGAGATTTCATAAATTAACAACATGGGAAAATTTTAGTTATTTTTAATCCACATTTTTTTTTCCTTACTTTAAAGGGTCCTGATTATAGACTTTACAAGAGTGAACCAGAATTAACAACTGTAGCAGAAGTTGATGAGTCTAATGGAGAAGAAAAGTCTGAACCTGTTTCAGAGATAGATTCTGTAACTAAAGGTCAGCTTTTAACTGTTATATAATAATATCCATGTAATCTTCAGTACTAATGGAAATTTCCTTATTAATCCTGGTGTCACTTATGAGTTTTTGCCTTTCACAGTTTAATGCTAAAAAGTCTATAATCTTCAAAATTTTAACGCAATGTACTTAATCACACTAGTTTTAGAAGTTATTTTTAAGTATTTTTCCATCCTCTTACATAAAACATTTATTCATATTTTTATTAGCATCTCCAGGTCTTTAAGTTTCATTCTGGAAACTTTTTAAGGACACGTCTAGAGAGAACAATGAAATAAATAAATGAGGAAATAAGGTGGCATATTTCAAATTTCCAACTAATCTTTTTGAAATATAAAAATGAATGTCTCATTTTTCTACTTTTTTCTCTAGAATTATGTCTTTTAATATTTCAGTGGTGGTTTTTTTTTTTCCTACCATATGGTAGATGTATGGTTTTAAAATGAAATAAATGATTCTTGGAAAATAGTCTAATATGGTTATCTACCATCTTTATAATAGGTATCTCCATCTTAGAAATTATAATTCTTTGTGAGAGAGGATTTTAGTTGAAAGTATATTCTGCCCAAGTGTAAGTAGTTTCTTAATCATCAGTCACACCGTCTCACCACCCGGCCCCCAACAAAAGCATTGTTTCTTTCTCTGCATTGCATTTTGCTGGTTCATCAGCAAACATGAATAAAGAGACATAGTTTCAATCCTGTAGGAGTTTAGGACACAAGGAATCATTACACTTTGTATAAATAAGTAAACCATTTCCCATTAATGTAAGAGATGATTCCATTTAGTGTATGGAACCTGAAGAAGAGGTTGTCATATTGATTTAATGAAAAGTGGAGGAAATTCCTACTAATTAGGGAAGATGTCAAAAGACTTACACAAAGTAAAGTACCAAAAAAATTGCATATTTGTACCCCATTCCATTCCTGTTTCTGACTCCTGTGCAGTCATAATAATCTATGCTGAGGTATATGTAATACCAAATACTACTCGTTTAGTTTCCCAAGTTTAAAAATTATCAAATAAATGACCATATAAAGTTGATTTAATTCAAATACAGTGAAGTCTCCTTAACTTTAAGAAAAGAAAGAAAGAAAAAGTTATATCTTCATTCTTCCCATTTCCAATTCGATGTATTCACAACCAAAATCGATGAAGGACTTGAGAACTTTTTGGTCTTTATGAATCTTTGTTTACATATAATTAATTTGCATGACAGTTAGTTGCCATGTTTGTCAGCCATGTTTTAAAAATAATTACATACTACCCATGAAGGTACTGAATTAAGTGCAAAATTTGAGGTGCAACATAGCTTTCAGTGTAATTGGTTTTTGAATAAGCATAGTCACATTTAAAATTGCAACATTTAATATAAATTAAATTCAACTATTTGTTGACTATTAAACAAGCATTCTCAGTGTTAGTGTACAGTTCTAAACTTAGCTATACTATAGACCAAGGCTGTCCAACCCTAAGTTTTTATTGAAAATACAGACAATATGTTTTGATTTGCCATTTTAGTGAGAGCTCTGCAGTAGCTCGGCTTCCTTTACTAAAACATTTATGTAAATTTCTATTATTTCTTTACATGTGATTTTGACAGTGTCCCTTTCATTATCTAAAGTTGATGAGACATAGCATATGTTTTTAAAGCTAAGCTGCTATTGAAAAGTTTATAGATACTCTTAACTGCATAAATCACACTGCGCATGCGGCCTGCGGGCTGCATTTTGCACAGCCTTGCTATAGACTATTCTATACCTAACTTTGATACTCTGATGGATTTATGATTTCATTTTGATGTGGGCAGTGCAGATCAGAACCCATCCATCCATGGCTATGCATCCTTAATGACTCTTGTCTCTGGATTCTTAATGCCTGTATGCCAGAGAGCTTCCTCTAGATCGATGCTGTCGGACTCAAATAGAAACGGATCCTTGAAAGCAGCATATTCGCTTATAAAACCTACAAATTAACATTATCTATGTTGTACTGTATTTAAAAAATAATTTTTTTAACATTTCCCAATTACATTTTAATCTGGTTCACTATACTTGGAAATATTGCTGCCCTCTGTTCTAGGTCATTGGAAATTCTTAAGCTGTGATCCACAAACACACAAGTTTCGATCCATGATTTTGTTGTTTTAATATTTTGATAACTATAAGTGGTTTCCTTTGTAATACTTGGTATTTAATTTATTTTTTTAAAAGCATTATTCTGAGTTGGGGTCCCTGATATTTACCAGAATGCTAAAAGGTGTCCATGACCAAAAAAGAAGGCAGAGAACCCCATTCTAGGTCTTTAGTGTGCTAGAGAATGTTTTTTGTTACTATATAGATTGATTCTAAATAATAGAAGTATGTTATACATTTATGCTCCACAATTCCAAAATCATTTAACTGAAAAAACAGTAGTCAGAAGAAAATAAATTTACTAACAGTTTGAGATTATTTTAGAGATTAGTTGTGATTCTCCACGAAGTAATCTCCTGACCCTGAACTCGTGGAAAGTACAAGAGTGTGTATTCTCCTTATCCAAGATGTAGATTGCAGAGAGATTGACACTTATCCAAGTTCCTTAAGTTTCTGATGATTTAATGAATGACTATCTAAAATGTATTTTAGTCCACTAATAGATTTCATTTAAGTAGTGGGCTATATAGAGTTTTTGTGAGGATTTTAAAAAGGCCAATATATAATATTTCAGAAGGCACTTTTAAAAGTTCAGTATCTATATGTAAATATTAATTCAGGCTGTTATTGATGTGTAATTGATATTCTTTGAAATAAAAAACAGTAATAATGGCAGGTGTTATTTGCTTTTTTTAAAATGCAGTAACTCCCTTTAAGTAAAAAATTCTAATTTAATACAAAGAGAAGATAAGGCATTTATGCTTCCCATTAATGTAACCAGCAAATTTGCTTTTAATTTAGCCCTAAATCATATCACTATCATTGGTTAATGAAATAGATAAAATAGTGTACTGCTACTGCATTTTTCTTGGCCAGATCTGGTGTTGACTATTTTAAAATGAAAAGAATTTCTAGTATTACAAAGAAAAATGTCAACTTTTATGATAGTTGCTTTGTAGGAATTGCTGCTATTTGTTTTTGGGGTTTTTTTAGGTTCACATTTTCCTGTTGGAGTTGTACCTCCCAGAACCAAATCACCAATGCCTGAGTCTTCAACAATAGCCTCCTATGTAACCTTAAGGAAAACTAAGAAGATGATTGATACAAGAACGGTATTTAAAAAACAATTAATTAACAGAAAAAAATTTATAGAAAGTAATCTTTAGCTTTTTTGTACAAAATTAAGTTTCTGTTTCTCTGCTTTCATGGAGAAATTTTTTTGTATATAACCAAGATAAAGCCTATCATTCTTAGTTTAAAAAAAAAAGATACCCATAGATATTTTTGAATTATAGCAATCCATTATCCATTCAAGAGACTATGAGCCTCTCAGTGTATCCCAGCATCTAATTGTTACCATATGCCCAGCCTGCATCCTGAGGCCAATTTAGACCTACCTCCCTGAGACTTTCATGACTAATAAGGGCTCCTTTAAGGTAAAATAGCTTTTTCCAATAGCCATTCTTAGAAATTCACTCTAAACGCTGACCATTCTAAGGGTCTGCAGAATAAATTTGTGGCAAGAAAATCCTGGAGACCTAGGGTTTGCAGAGTAGATAAGGACCCATCTCGGAAATCCCTGTGAACTGATGGGTGTGCTGATGAGTCTGAGGAGGCCCACAATTTAATAATACCAAACTAAACTCCTCAGTCTCTCGAGAGGCCCCAAAACACCCAGTTTAGGCCGGGATAGAAGCCTTCCCTCAGAACAAGCCAGTCTGATGCTCAGCTATTGTTTTGTTATGTTAAAAAGTATACTATTGTGTAAAATGTGAAACACTTTGTTTCAATTATTGGAGTTCAAATCAAGGACTGTTGCAAAACTATAGATTTAAAATTATATCTGACTTGTCTTTTAAAGATAGATTCTAATATTGATAGTATATGTATATATAATTTGTGATATAGATATATATATATATGTATATATATAAAATCATGTTCGGGTATATATAATGTAGGTTTATGGTATGATTTCCTTTACTTAACTAGATCTGTTGTCATAAGGAAGAAACTTACCTTAGGTTTTATAGAATCATAGACTATGAGAATTGGAAGGAATCTTAGAGGCCTTCTAGTCAACCTGGCCGTGACCAAGAATCCCTTCTACAAAATATCCAAGTTCTTATCCATACTTCACTGGAAAACTTGAAATAAAGGGGATCTCCGAAGCAGTCCATTATACTTTTTAATAGCTCTGATTTTTATGGCAGTCTTAAAGCGAAAACATTTCCTTTGCTTGATCCAAGTTCTGTACTCTTAAGCTAAGAAAACAAGTCTTAATTCCTCTTCTACATCACAACCCTTTAGATATTTATGGAGCTATAATGTTGCCTATGAGTCTCCTCTTTTCCAACCTGAACATCCCTAGATTTTTCAATTAATCTTCATTTATCATGGTCTCTGATTCCCATACCATCTTGGTTACTCTCTTTTGGAAGCATTCCAATTTATGAACGCCCTTTTTAGCATCTTAACATTAAACATTTTAACATTTACTTACATTTTTAACATTTACTTCACTTGGTGATCTCATTAGCTTCCGTGGAGTTAATTACCATCTCTGTGCTAGTGATTCTCAAATTCATCTCTCTTGCCCCAACTCCTCTGCTGACCATCTTAAACTGGATGCCCAGTAGATATTTAAACTCAACATGTCCAAAATGGAATTCATTATCTTTCTCCTTATACCCTATCCCTGGACACCACCATTTTCCAAGTTCCTCAGGCTCAAAACCTAGGTGCCCTCCTTGCCTCCTCACTATCTCTCATGCCTATATCCAATTTGTTGCCAAGGCTTGTCAATGTCACCTCTCCAACATCTTTCAAATATGCCTCTTTTCTCTCCTGACACTGACAGTACTCTGGTGAAGCCCTCATCACCTTATGCCTGAACTATTGTTAATAGCCTTCTGGTAGGTTGGCCTGCTCAAATCTCTCCCCATTCCAATTCATCTTCTATTCAGCCTTTAAGGTGATTTTCCTAAAATGCAGGTCTGATCATATCACCCCCTACTCAGTAAACTCCAGTGGCTCCCAATTGCCTCCAGGAGCAGATATAAAATGCTCTGTTTGGCCATCAAAGCTCTTCATAACTTAGCCTCCCCTATCTTTCTTGTCTTCTTATACCTCACTCCCCACTACATACTCTTTAATCCAGTGACACTGGCCTCCTTCATGTTCCATGAACAAGGCACTCTATCTCTTTGTTTTGGGCATTTTCTCTGGTTGATCTTCATTCCTGGAATGTTATCCCTCCTCATCTCCACCTCCAGACTTCCCTGCTTCCTTCAAGACCCAAGTAAAATCCCATCTTCTATATCTTTCCCAGTCCCTCTTAATTCTACTGTCTTCCCATTGTTAATAATTTCCTATTTATCCTGTATAGAGTTTGTTTGTATATATTTGTTTGCATATTGTCTTCTCCATTGGATTGTGAGCTCCTTGAGGGCAGGGACTGTCTTTTGCCTTAGTTTGGATCCTGAGCATTTAGTACAGTTCTTGGCACATGGTAGGCACTTAATAAACATTTATTGACTACTTTATGGAACTTGATGCTCTGTAGCATCTTTTTCTATATGATACAGAGATATTGTGGTATAACATATAGAATGATTCAGACACCTTCTAGCTTTGTGATAATGGGTAAGCCATATAAAGGTAATATAATGGGAACGCTAGCAACTTACCTCACAGGTCGTGAGGATCAAATGAGATAATGTTTGTAAAGGTTTTACAAATCTATTTATTACAGGCATACTATCTCTTATTTACTACTCACTATATTTTATGTGTATTTCAAATTTGTAATCCTGAGAATTATTATGTGGGAATTTCATTATTATAATTCTGGAAATTAAAAAATGGGAAGTAGGATGCTGACAGCCAAGGTAAGTCAGAAGATAGTAAGAGCAGGAAGTTGCCCCAAATTAGTTCAAGTCACTACACCTGAATGAAATACATCCCTCGTTACTGAAAGAATAGGTGGATGTGATTGCAGAACTACTGTCAGTGGCCTCTGAAAAAGTCACAGAGAATGGGAGACATCCAAGAGGACTAGAGAGGGGCAAGACACTGTCTTTGCTTTATATTCCGTTCCAATCAAATCAACAAACATTTCACCTATTATGTGGAAAACAAACTTTTTAATAAGGAAAGGTTGTAAAATCTGCAAGGTACAGACTGTGAACTTAATTTTCATTCCTGGTAAAGTTCCAAAACAAATTATTAGAGAGGTCAGTGAACATCTAATAAAAGAAGGTCATAAAGAGAAGCAGAAACAGGAGAGAGTGATGCCCTAAAAACCTAGAAAGAAGGGAATATCAAGGAGAAGAGGGCGATCAACAGTATCAGAGCTACTTAAAGTCAAGGAGGATGAGGATTAAGAAAAGGCTGTTGAATTTGCACCTGAGAGATCAGGACTAACTTTGAAAAGAGCAATTTTGGAGGAATCTTAAGGTGGGAAGCCAAACTGTAAGGAATTAAGAAGAGAAGGAAAGGAGAAAAAATGGAGGCACCTGTAAAAGGTGAGAGAGAATATGGAAAACATACTCTTTGATTTTCCCATCCAAATAAAAGACCATTTTTAGATTCTACAAAGTACCCCAGAAATACTTTCCTACATATGGTGAGTTCTTTGTAGCAGATTTAATTTGCGTAATTAAAGATTTTTATGTTGTACAAAGATAGTTCATCTTTTATGTCTAGATATTTTTATTAGTATAATATCCCTGTGAAACGGGTGCTACAGGTACTATTATCCCCATTTTATAGATGACAAGCCCAGAGAGGTTTAAGGACTTAGTCATGATCAAACATCTAGAAAGTGTGAAAGGCAGGACTTCAACCTCTGCCTCTCCTAGCCTCAAATCTGTCATTCTTTCCAACACACCGTGTAGTTCTGCATTATTAGATGCATTAATGGAGATGGTGAAAATAGTGAGCTTTTAGGGAAGACGGAAATGCCGTAGAAATTTATATCAGTGGATTTTCTTGGAAGAGTTGAATTAATAAGACAACATTATCAGAAAGTGTGTTTTATTACAAGAAGATGGTTCCTAAAAAAATCTGGATCCTCTATAATAGAGGTTCTTAACCTAGTGTCCACAGAATCCCAAGGGCTCTGTGGATAGGTTTCAGGGGCCTCTGAACCTGGATGGGGAATATGTTGTCTTCTTTCAGTAATACCAGAATAAAATTATGAAAAATAAAATTGAAAGCCTATATAATTAATTCCCTCAGTAAACTATGTTATTCATTATTGTGTTAAATCACATATTAAAATTTAAATGGTCGTGTTTCTCTAAAACAAAATTGGATTGTCATGTTTAAAGTAAGTAGTCATGTTTCTCTAATGCCATTATTTTAAAAGTCTGGCGTTGATTTGAAGATATATACTACTAGACCTTTTTCTTTCTGTCTTTGTTCTGTGTAAAACCAGCAGAATCAAGCATCTTTGCTACAGAATTTGCCTTACATTTTTTAATTATGACAGCGTATAAAAGAATCAAGGGAGGAAAAAGGATTAATGAACATCATATTAGATCTTCTATCTAATAGAAATTATTAGTTGCTTTATTTTAGGCCTAACAAATGTGTCAACAACAGAATAATTAATCTCACTTTGTTACTAGTTTAAAGTATAATAAGAGATTCAGAGACAGTTTTCCATTTGCAGTTCTTAAAGGGAAAATGAAGTTAAAAATGTTCCTGGGAAGACAAAGACTAAAAATAGCTATATTCCCAGGCAGCAGCTGAAATTTGCATACCTTCATTTCAGTTCAAACTATTATTTTTCAAAGAAATGCAGTCCTTGGTTTTTTTTTTTGTTTTGGTTGTTGGAGGGGGGAAGGCAGAGTAATTGGGGTTAAGTGACTTGCCCAAGGTCACACAGCTAATATGTGTGTCAGGTGTCTGGGGCCAGATTTGAACTCAGGTCCTCCTTACTCCAGGGCCAGTGCTTTACTCACTGCACCACCTAGCTGCCCCTGCAGTCCTTGTTTTACAAATTGCCTCCTCTCTTGTGCATTTGCTCCTATTAGGTTCTTTCGCTTTACCTTTCTATTTTTTTTGTCTACTTGAGTATTATGAGAAGTGTTAATTTGGGCGAGTCAAAAATGGACCAAAAAAATATAAAACCTGTAGTTTGGAGGCCAGCTCAACACAGCTGACATTTCCACCCATAAGTTGAGAGAGTGTAAGCATACTAACAGGAAGTCAGAAACCTGTCCTTGGTAATCCAGATCCTTCTATTCCGATTTCTTTCAAATATTCTTTCTCTCTCTTTATTTACATGTGTGTGTGTGTGTGTGTGTGTGTGTGTGTGTGTGTGTGTGTATGTATTTAAAAATTTTTCATCAGCTTTATATCCTATTTTGAAAAAGTCTAAACATGTTCTCTGTGTGTTCTTAATTTTCTAAACTGACCAATGTTGATCAGCCCCTTCTCTTCAATTTCTAGTCCTTATGAGTTGCCTACAATACTGAAACGTCTCACAACCAGTATATGACAGAAATAGGACTTGGACAAGACCAGGAAGGCAGCTATCTCTCTTAAGTTTCCAAGATAGTCACTTTTTTTTAATTGAATAATATGATAAGATAATATAACAAGATTAAAGATAGCTCATTTATCATAATTATCTTTTTCACACCTGGCAAGGGAAGTACAAATTAATAATTTATTGAGCGCTGGAATTTTTGTTTAATACTAATTCTATTTGCTTTTAAAATGATATTTCCTGTATTTTGACAAATATTTCTATTCCCTTTTTACTACTGATTAAGAAACATTTTAGAGCATTTGTATCATTTATCTGGTTATAACAAATATTTGATGACATGCATTGATTTTAAATGTACTTGGATAAAACAGATTTCTATACTTCTTATCTGGAAAAGGCCTTTCTTCAGTTCCCATCTTTTCCCCCTAGTCTTTCTGGGTTCTCTTAGGCTGAGTTTTAAGCAGTGATAGAGCTTTTCCATTGCTGGCACATTGTTACAGAAATTTGGAAACCTCCTAGTTAGATTATTCTTGAGCCATTTCTGTTTTGGTTTTGCTTACCAGGCAGTGCTAGGAATGACCCATGCATGAGAACAGAAAGAAGAGAGGAAATAATTTGTCACCTCCAGAGCCTGGGTTTATGAAGCTTGCTATATATAGAAAGGAGAATTTTCCTCAGTGTCCTTGCTCACATATATTAATTATCATTTCATAATAAAATAAAATTCTGCCTTTAAGTTTAATAACATTTAAGATCTTTGTGTTTCATTTTGAATAGAAAAATGTAACTGAAACACACTTTGAAATATGTTTTATTTTAGCCATGCTTTTCAAAAACTGTTCTTGTCTCTTTTTTTCTAATCTTTAAAAAAATTATTTCAAGGAAAGGCCTAGAAGTGCAGTGGAACAGCTGTGTTTGGCTGAAAGTACTCGACCTCGTATGACTCTGGAGGAACAAATGGAAAGAATAAAAAGACGCCAACAAGCTTGCCTAAGGGAGAAGAAAAAAGGACTGACTCTCATTGGTGCTTCAGACCAGTCACCCCTACAGAGTCCATCATTTTGCAGAGACAATCCATTCAGGGCAATCCAAGTAAATGAAAATTTTTTGTTCATCATAGTATGATAAACAATCCATTTAGATTGGACTAGTTCATTATAATGCTGTATAATGTAATTTTAGTTATATACCCCTGGATGAGGGGGAAAAAAGCTTTCTCAGAAAGGGTTAATGATCTGTCCATGGTCACATAGGTATAGTAACTGGTACAATAAAGACTCAAACCCAGATCTTTTTTCTTCACATTCACTGAGTTTTTTTTTTTTTTTTTGCTCTATACCATGTGATCTTTTATGAATGAATGTACTTTTAAAAAATCTCAGAAATTCCATATAAATGTATGATATTAATGTTTTTCCCCTGTCCTCTCCTCTCTAAAATGCTCTGGGTTGTTCTGCATTCTTATTTACATGCATCTAAGCTGTAGTAAGAGACAGTAAAAGGCCTCCCATTTCTAAATATTCTTTCCTTCAGAGACTTTTTGCCTTGTTTTGCCTTTATTGTCTCATTAACCTTTTAATTTTACTATAGTTCATATTTTCACTTTGACCTTCTAGAGTACTATCATCTTTCTTCTCTGCCCATCATCCTAAGCAAGAGGATATGAACTAGTGAGCCTACTGTGGCTCATATCAGATCTGTTTGAGTGGAAAGTTTTCACATAATGTAGTTTCATCTGAATGTTACACAGTCACTTGAATTACAACAGATTAGCTAGTTTCATCAGCTTAAAGTTATTCCCCATCATCACAGTAATTAACCCCATTCTCTTATTAGCAGTTGATATTGCTGGTGGCTAATTTTAAGTTAATATAAACTTTAAGATATTGCATTGATAGAAATGATTATTCTTATTTTTCCTGCGCTCAAGGATTTTGTCTTTTAGAGTAGGAATTGAATAAGTCTTCATATTTCTGCCAGCCACCAAAGTGTCTAAGTTTAAAAACTAGAAACAAAAATAAATGATACATATAGCATGTTTCTTTTATTTCCTCTGACTGATTTTCTTAGATTCTCCACTAATTTATTGTAGTCTCTGGGCAGGAGAGACAGCTTATTTCAGAACAAATAAATGTTTGCCCTGTGAGCCAGTAATGTGTCGGGAGAATTTTAGATGTGCCTTGCACTGTAAACAGGCACCATGTGTATGTATTATCCCTTGTAAATCCATAAATGTCCAATTTGTTTCACAGAATCAGAGGGATGATTTGATATCAAGTAACGTTAAGGAACTGGAGAACAGAGAAGACAACATTGAACCAAACCTTGAAACTTCTGCAGAAGAAGTAGCTCAGCTAAAAGAAACTATCACCATAGATCCTCAGGATGAGAACTTCAGTAAAGAGGTACAAGCTAATTTGAGTAGGGGTACTCTGAACTGAGCATATAAGGTGATGCTTTTAAAAACAATTTGTTAAGTTTTATGAACCATAAAAAAAATGTGTTCATTCACAGAGTTATTCAGAATTGGAAGAGGCCTCACTGGTCATCTAGTCCAGGCAACTGGGTAGTATAGTAATTAGAGCACTTCAGATACTTTGTGACCATTGGAAAGTTTTTTTTAACAGCTGTCTGCCTCAGTTTCCTCAATTGTAAAATGCGGATAATAATTGCATTCCCCTTCCCAAGGTTATTGTGAAGAACAAGTGAGATACGATATGCAAAGTGCTTACACAGTGCCTGGCACATAGTAGGTGCTTAATAAATGCTTGTTTCTTTCTTTCTTGCACTGATCAAGCATTCCCTTACTGCACATTAGAGAAGGGGTTATCCAGCTTTACTTGAAATCCTCCCATAATGTCTCTCACAGCAGCTATTCCACTTTTGGATAAGTCTAATTTATTAGGAAAATTTTCTTGACATCAGCCTAAATTTGCCTCCTCTCTGCAACTTCTACCCGTATTTCTGTTCTATGGAACCAAAGAGAGCACAGTATTTTTCTATTCCATGTGACAGTTATCTTCAATTATTAGAAGCCCTATCTTATCCTCCCTAAGTAAATCTTTTCTTTTCCACACTAAATATTCTCTGTTGCTGTTCTTCATATGGCATGACCTGGAGGCTCTTCACGTCCTAACTGTTGTCCCCTAAAAGATCTCTTAAACTATGATGCCCCAAACTGAACATATGTGGTCTAACCAGGGCAGAGTGCAATGGGACTGTTACTCCTGATGGTTTTCCCTCTCATCATCCAACCTTTAGTTTTTGTGGCTGGCACATCTCACCATGTAAGAATCTTAAAATCCATTAGAACCTGCAGGTGTTTTTCAGATACCTTCTATCTATCCCCTTCCCCCATCTTGTACTTGTGAAATTGACAATATTTTTTAGTCATACAAAGTTTTACATTTATCCCTATTGGATCATCTGTCCCCTTCAACCATCCCCTCTCTCTAATTTCATCTGCTTTTTAAACCATTGGTTCCTTCCCTGCTGCTTAAAAGCACTCCTAAATCTCTCTCATCCTTTAAAAAAAAACAAAAAACACTTTACTTAACCCTATGATCCCTTCAAAGTAATATCTCTCTCCTTTTCCCAACCAAATTTGAAGAAAAAGCTGTCTACACTCACTTACTGTCTCCCCCCACCCCACCCCCTCTCACATCCCCTCTTACTTCCTAACCCCATACAATCTGGCTTCTGTCCCCACCACTCAGCGGAAATTTATTACTTATCTCTTTATTGCTAAATGCACAATTACCTTTGTGCAGTTCTTATTCTTTTCAGCCTTTCTATAGTATTAGATGCTGGGGTCCTCCTTTTGGGTGCTGCCTACCCTGGGCTGCTTTATGGCTTGTTTTTAACCAGATCTGTGTTCTCATTGGTCTAAGAATTCCCACTAGTGATGGAGATTAGCATCTATTTTGCAAATTCTAGTTTTAGAGACTTGTCCAGGGTCACATAGTCAGTAGGTATAATAGATGATACTTGAACCCAGGTCTTGTTGACTTTGAGTGATGTTTCCTGTAAGGCCCAGGAGGTCCGACTCACAGGAAGCAGGAGCTGGCAGTTTGGGATCAGTCCATCCTGGTCCTTCTCCTCTGCTCTCTCTTGAGGCCCCATAGAGTCAACCGCCATCCGTAAGTAGATGGTTCATATATCACCATATCCAATCTTCATCTCCCCTGTGCTCCAACCCCACATCTTCTCCAGCTGCCTTACGGAATATCTCCACCTGGGTGTCCCATATGCATGTAAACACATGTCTGAAACAAATCATTATCTCCTAAAACCACCTCTTTTGTTTTCCTGTTTCTGTCAAGGTCAGCAGTATTCTTCTAGTCATTCAAGTTTACAATCTCAACTTGAGTTTGAGTTAATCTAATATCCAGTCAGTTGCCGAGTCTCATGATTTTGCCTCATTAACATCTCTTTGCATCTATTTCTCCACTTGTACCACAGCCCTCTAGTCATGATCCTCATCACCTCCCACCAGAATTGTGGAAGTAGATTTGTCGTTGGTTTCCTTCTCCTCACAGCTGCTAAAATGATATTTCTAAAGCCTTGCCCCATTCACTCCTCAGTCAAGAAGCTTCTGTGGTTCCTCATTGCCTTTAAGATAAAGGATAAGCTTCTCTCTTTGGAATGAAAAGTCCTTGACTCCAGTGTATCTTCCCAGACTGATGATATGTGTTGTATGTGTGTTACTCCAGCACACACACTCTTAAGTTCCAGCTAGGCTTTCCTGCTTGTTCCCTGTACACAACATTTTATCTCCTCTATCTTTGCACAGGCTACGCCAAATGCCTAGAGTTCTCTCTTTCTTCACCTCTGGCTCTGGGAAACCAGCTCCCTTCATAGCTTACTTCAAGGGCCACCTCCTTAAAGATGTCTTTCCTGATTTCCCCATCATTAATCCCAGTGAAAGAAAAAAATATCATGTATTTATATGTGACTATCCTCTGTGTATCCTTCATATTTTATCCCCCTTATAGATTGTTACCTCTTGGTGCTTAACACAGTGACTGGAATATATTTGGTGTTTATTAAATGCTTGTTGATTGTTTCAAAGAAAACTTTTTAATTTGCAAGCAAGAAGCTAAACAAAAAAAGATTTTAGATAGAAGAAAATATAAAATCTACTGTTAAGATCAGCTGACCTGGAAAATGGGTAAAGGAAAGATAAATGAAGAACCACTGGGCTCCCTCAAAACTGTATTTCAGGAAATCAGAAATAAAATTTGCCTATATTTACTAGAAATAGAGGAGAAGTACAAACAGACTCCACTGATTACCTCCTGAAAGAAAATCAGAATAAGATAAGAGTATCATAGCCAAATCCACAGCTTCTAAGTCAGAGAAAAATACTGGGAGCAGCCAGAAAGAAAGGATTCAAAAACAAAATAAGATTTGGCAGCAGCTATTCTAAGTAAAAGAAAATCTTGGAATATCATAATCTTTTCTTAATTGGTATAATTTTTTTTTGGAATTTAAATGCCCTAAAAAAAGGACATTTCATATACATAGTAGAACATAAAAAGAAGATTGGATCTGAAACCATTGGTCTCTATTTCGTACCACTTGTTTCTATTAAAAATTACATAATAAATTCCTCACTTTATCTTCCCAAAAAGAGGCAAGAGAGAGAGGCAGGGATGAGAGGGAATTTACAATAAACCTTACTGCAAAAATATTTATGGCAGCTCTTTTTGAATGTCAAAAATAGAACTCCATTAGTTGGGGGATGGCTGAACAAATTATGGTGTATGAATGTAATGTAATACCAGTGAACCATTAAAAAATAAAGAGCCTAGGAAAACTCATGCAAAGTGATGCAGAGTGAAGTAAGCAGAACCAAGAGAACAATGTATTCCATAATAGCAATATTTTTAAAACAAATAATTCTGAAAGATTTAAGAACCCTAATCAGTGCAATGATCAATGGTTATTACAGAGGACTGGTGAATAAGAATCCTGCCCACCTTGTGATGGACCAGTATGCAGAATGAGAAGCATATTTTGGTTGTGGCCAACATAGAAATTTGTTTTGCTTATTTGATATAAGATTTCTGTACATTTTTCTTTTTCTTTTTTTTTTTTCATGAGGCAGGGAAACAAAATAAATGCTTGATAATTTTTTTTTAAAAAATAGAATGTTTCTTCTGCTTAGGAGAAAAATCTTCCAAGATGGGGACTCATTTGAAGGTTCCATATAGAATAAGTCTGACATTTAACCTCCCTTGTACACAAGAAATACAGTACATTAGTATCGCCTTGACACACCGTGAGGCAAGTCACAGCAGACAGAATAAAGCACCAAATAATGAAAATTCTGAACCTTTTGAAATCTGCTCTCTCTTTGTGGCTTTCCTTCCCTTCTCTATCACAAACTCCAAGACAGAGTAGTTTTATGGGAACCTTAAATTAAGTTTGTATCATTTCATCTTTTTTTTTGAGGGGAGAAGTCAGGGCAATTGGGGTTAAGTGACTTGCCCAAGGTCACACAGCTAGTAAGTGTGTCAAGTGTCTGAGGCTGCATTTGAACTCCTGATTTCAGGGCTGGTACTCTACTCACTGTGCCACCTAGCTGCCCCGTTCCCATCATTTCTACCCCACAAATAAGTTCCTTCCTTCTGGTTGGTTAAGAGTTAGATCCAGAATAGAATATCTTCTGTTTTGGTCTTTCCACCTTTTCATAGATGAAATGATAGTAGCAAACTAAGAAATTATATCCTTCATTAGATTGTAAGCTCCTTGAAGGGCAAGGACTATCTTTTGCCTGTTTTTATATCCCCAGCATTTAGCACAATAGCTTGTACATATTAGACATTTAATAAATGTTTATTGATTGATTTTGGACAGAAACTTCTAATAGATGTCTAAAAAATTCAAGTTCCCTATCACTTACATATCATGCTTCTCTGACAGACTTGTGACCTATTTGCCAAACTTTTCACTTATTTCCTTTCTGTCCAGGTGTTCTGTTGTATATTCTGATGATAATATTGCTTCTATTTCTGCTTCCATGGATCTTTATTCACATGCTTTCTACCATACTTCTTCCTCCTGGTTCTCGAATTTCCTCACATGAATATCTTGTCTTAATATATTCTATTACCATGTCCTCATTTTACTGATAGCATTTCTGTTGAGTAAGGGAGTCCCTTCCTGAGCTATATTGCAGTTAGGGGACTTATTTTGAATCTCAGTAATGCCTATGAGGTCAAATTTGCCTCCCCACTTTTAGGTTCTCTAATTCACCTTATTTCTTAGCCATGTGCAAATAGACTTCTGAGGCCATGGCCACTGGCTTCTTTTTTTTTTAATTAATTTATTTTTAGTTTCTTTTTTTTAAATTTATTTATTTAACATATTTAGTTTTCAGCATTGATTTTCACAAGAGTTTGAATTACAAATTTTCTCCCCATTTCTACCCTCCCCCCCCACTCCAAGATGACGTATATTCTGGTTGCCCTGTTCCCCAGTCAGCCCTCCCTCCTATCACCCCACTCCCCTCCCATCCCCTTTTCCCTTGTAGGGCAAGATAAATTTCTATGCCCCATTGCCTGTGTATCTTATTTTCTAGTTGCATTGTTTCAACAACCTGGCTAGCAGCTTCTGTGGGGGTATAAGGTTCACCCACAGCCAGCACCCAGAAAGCTGCCAACAGCACAGGTTCTTCTGATATGCTTAATTAAGGAAAGCAAGGTGAAGGGGTTGACATGCTTACTTTTAATTCAAAAATCATTCAGTTAGTTCAGGGGAAAAAAAAAACCAGCACCCTGAACTTCAAAACAAAATGCAAACAAATTACAAACATCAATTGACAGACTTTGTCTGATTCAAGTCCCAACAGATAGTTACCAGAGTTCAACAAAGTTTCAACATTCGGGTTTACAAGCTGGAGGGCTCCTTAACTACAGCTGCCTGGAGTCTCCTCATCAACACCATCTCCAGAGCCCCACACAAATGGCTTTGTCCTCCCTTCTTATAGGGCTTCAGACATCAAACATCATCTGAATCACCAGAGCTCAGGCTCTGGTGATTGGTTCTTGAGTTGGCCCCTCCCCTTAGGACCCTGGGATGTTCACATCCACATGGATTACATTAACACCTAATGGGGTTTGGGCCTGGGGCTTAGCACCTAGTAATGCTCACTGAGATAAATTGAGTCACTCAAAGAAAACAAAGGCCACTCTGGTTACATGCATGCAAAAACTTTTTTTGTTTGTTTGTTTTTGAACATCTGTTTTTAAAACTTTGAGTTCCAAATTCTCTCCCCTCTTCCCTTCCCACCCACCCTCCCTAAGAAGGCAAGCAATTCAACATAGGCCACATGTGTATCATGTTGTGAAAGACTAACTATATTTTGCTCCTTCCCAACCCATCCCCCTTTATTGAATTTTCTCCCTTGACCCTGTCACCTTTCCACAGTGTTTGTTTTTCATTACCTCCACCCCCATCTGCCCTCCCCTCCATCATCCCCCCCTTTTTTTTATCTTCTTCCCTCTTCTTTCCTGTGGGGTAAGATACCCAATTGGGTATGTATGGTATTCCTTCCTCAGGCCAAATTTGATGAGAGCAAGATTCACTCATTCCCCTCTCACCTGCCCTCTCCCCTCCTCCCACAGAACTGCTTCCTCTTGCCACCTTTATGCAAGATAATCCACCCCATTCTATCTCTCCCTATCTCCCTCTCTCAATATATTCCTCTCTCATCCCTTAATTTGATTTTATTTCTTTTAGATATCTTCCCTTCATCTTCAACTCACCCTGTGTCCTCTCTCTCTCTATATGTGTGTGTATATATATATATATATATACACACACACACACACACACACACACACACACACACACGCATACATATATACATACATAATGTAGAAGCTGCCAGATCTTGGATTATTCTGATTGTGTTTCCACAATACTCAAATTGTTTCTTTCTGGCTGCTTGCAGTATTTCCTCCTTGATCTGGGAGCTCTGGAATTTGGTGACAATATTCCTAGGAGATTTCTTTTTGGGATCTATTTGAGGAGGCGATGGGTGGATTCTTTCAATTTCTATTTTGCCCTGTGGCTCTAGAATATCAGGGCAGTTCTCCTTGATAGTTTCTTGAAAGATGATATCTAGGCTCTTTTTTTGATCATGGCTTTCAGGTAGTCCAATAATTTTTAAGTTATCTCTCCTGGATCTATTTTCCAGGTCAGTGGTTTTTCCAATGAGATATTTCACATTGTCTTCCATTTTTTCATTCCTTTGGTTCTGTTTTATAATCTCTTGATTTCTCATAAAGTCACTAGCTTCCACTTGCTCCAGTCTAATTTTTAAGGTAGTATTTTCTTCAGTGTTCTGTTGGACCTCCTTTTCCATTTGGCTAATTCTGCCTTTCAAGGCATTCTTCTCCTCATTGGCTTTTTGGAGCTCTTTTGCCATTTGAGTTAGTCTATTTTTTAAGGTGTTTTCTTCAGTGTATTTTTCAGTATTTTTTTGGGTCTCCTTTAGCAAGTTATTGACTTGTTTTTCATGGTTTTCTCGCATCCTTCTCATTTCTCTTCCCAGTTTTTCCTCTACTTCTCTAACTTGCTTTTCCAAATCCTTTTTGAGCTCTTCCATGGCCTGGGACCAGTTCATGTTTTTCTTGGAGGCTTTTGGTATAGGCTCTTGCACTTTGTTGACTTCTTTAGGCTGTATGTTTTGGTCTTCTTTGTCACCAAAGAAACAATCCAAAGTCTGAGACTGAATCTGGGTGTGTTTTTGCTGCCTGGCCATATTCCCAACCAACTAACTTGACCCTTGAGTTTTTCAGTGGGATATGACTGCTTGTAGACTAAAGAGTTCTATGTTCCATGTTTGCGGAGGATGTGCCAGCTCTGCCACCCCAGCACTCCTCCTTCCCCAAGAACCCCCAACCCGAACTGGGTTTAGATCTTCAGCAGGCTGTGCACTCCTGCTCTGATCTGCCACTTAATTCCTCCCACCAGGTGGGCCTGGGGCCTGAAGCAACAGCAGCTGTAGCTGCCCCACTTCCGCTGCCCCGGGGGCAGTGGCCGAACCTCGAACTCCTTCCACTCCCGCAGCTTTTCCCACTAACCTTCTCTGCTGTCTTTGGTGTTTGTGGGTTGAGAAGTCTGGTAACTGCCGCAGCTCACTGATTCAGGGCGCTAGGGCCCACTCCGCCCGGCTCCTGGTCTGGTTGGTCTGAGCAGCTCACGCTCCGCTCCCAGCTCCCAGCTCCGTGTGGGATAGACCTCACCCAGAGACCATCCAGGCTGTCCTGGGCTGGAGCCCTGCTTCCGTCTGCTGCTTTGTGGGTTCTGCAGTTCTAGAATTGGTTCAGAGCCATTTTTTGAAGGTTTTTGGAGGGACTCGGCGGAGAGCTCACTGCTTTCCAGCCGCCATCTTGGCTCCGCTCCCCTATTTTTAGTTTTCAACATTCACTTCCATAAGTTTTAAACTTTCTCCCCCACCATTCCCCACAACGGTATGTAGTCTGATATGGGCTCTCTACACATACGTTCCTATTGAACACATTTTCACATTAGTCATATTGCATAGAAGAATTATAATGAATGGGAGAAACCATGAGAAAGAAAAGCAAAAGAAAAAAGAAAATAGTGTGCTTTGCTCTGCATTACAACTTCATAGTTCTTTCTCTGGATGTGGATGGCATTTTCCATTCATGAATCCTTTGGAATTGTTTTAGGTCCTTGCATTTCTGAGAAGGGCTAAATCTATCAAAATCAGGCATCCTGTGGCTGTTACTGTGTACAGTGTTCTCCTGGTTCTGCTCACTTCACTCAGCATCAATTCATATAAGTCTTTCCAGGTTTTTCTGAAGTCCACCTGTTCATCATTTCTTATAGCGCAATAGTATTCCCATTTCTTGGCCACCACAAAAAGAGCTGCTATAAATATTTTTGTACATGTGGGTCCTTTTCCCATTTTTATGATCTCTTTGGGATACAGCCCTAGAAGTGCGTATTGCTGGGTCAAAGGGTATGCACATTTTTTTATATAGCCCTTTGGGCATAGTTCCAAATTGCTCTCCAGAATGGTTGGATCAGCTCACAGCTCCACCAGCAATGAATTAGTGTTCCAACTTTCCCACATCTTCTCCAGCATTTATCATTTTCTTGTTTTGTCATGTTAGCTAATCTGAGAGGTGTGATGTGGTCCCTCAGAGTTGTTTTGATTTGCATCTCTCTCTAATCAGTACTGATTTAGAGCATTTTTTTTATATGACTGTAGATATTTTTAATTTCTTCCTCGGAAAACTGCCTGTTCATATCCTTTGACCATTTGCCAATGGTGGAATGACTTGTATTCTTGTAAATTTGACTCAGTTCTCTATTTATTTTAGAAATGAGGCCTTTATCAGAGACACTAGTTGTAAAAATTCTTTCCCAGTTTTGTTTCCGTCCTAATCTTGGTTGCATTGGCCTTGTTCACTGGCTTCTTTCTTGTTCATCATAGCTGTTATTTCTATGTTGGCTACTGTCTCTGTGGTATTTTCACCATTATTCCAGTCACCCAGGTTTGCAATCTGAGTGTTGTCCTCAACTCTTCTTTCTCTATGCTTCACATCCAACCAGTTGCAAAGTCTTGTCAATTTTGCATTCATAGTATACCTTCCTCTCCAGTCATAGACTTACCATACTAGTTCATGGCCCTCTTCACTACATTACTACCTTCCTACTCTTAGAAAATTCTCCTAATTGGTTCCCCTACATCTATTTTGTCACTTCTTTAGTGAGTACTCCCCAAAGCTGCCAAACTGATACTGCCGTTATCAGTTCTGACAAATCTGACTCCAGCCTGTCCTTCTAGGCCTACTGTACATTACTCTCTTTTGTATCTTACTTCACAGAATCAAATTCCTAGGGATTACAGAGCACTTCCGAAAGGCCTGCAGATGTATAAGTAAACCCTGGCACCAGGACTTAATAATTTTTAAAGATTCCCTTGACCATGTCACCCAAATAATGAAACTACGTAGTCTCAGCCTCTCTCAAAGCAACTCTGAAATTTAGGCATTCAGACTAAGAGAGGTCTTTATAATGATACCCTTCTTGAATGCTAGATTGTAATTTACAATCTAATATATGTTTTAGAATGTTATTATTGAACCCAGAATCTTGGCACCCCATTACATAGTTTAGTGTTATGGAAAAGTTTACAGAAAGCATTGTCATTTCACAGGGAAGATAATTTACTATAGTCCTAATTTCATTTGTGGGAGAATACTTTTTGTATATGTCTGTGAGTATATTTAAGGATGACTTACAAGAGGAAATTTAATTTTTGTCCTGTAGTTAATGAAAACTGATAATGACTCACTCTGTGAAACACTATTGAAATCTGAGCCAAGAGAAGAGAATTCTGAAGAAATGATGGATAAGCAAAAGGATACAGAAAAAATATCTGATGATATTTCATACAGGTAAAGACAAAAGCAACTGTAATTAGAAAAATTACTGGTGCTAGAAACAGTAGAAATTTAATTTACCCATATGAAAATAGCATTGCCTCAAGCCAGTTGTGTTAACTTTCTAATTTCTATCTCACAAAAGTGTTGTCATGTTAATTGAGGTTTTTTTTGTTACTTTTATTTAGGTTCTAAAAGGCCTCACTGTTTTTGGTAATTTTATTCCTATCTTCTTTACTTATGTCCTTAAAAAAGACATACCATTCCCTTCCTTTCTATATTTGAAGTTCTGAAAACATACTTTAATGCCAAAAAATAAAGGCAGGATTTATTTTAACTTAATAATGTCTCATAAGGAAAAAAAATCAGTATCTTAAGTTCAGTTTTTGTTTTTAGGTTCATTACATAATCTAGAACCACATTTAAAAATGTCCCTCTATATTCATTAGCACCCAAATTGCGGCTCTACTCACAAATCATAAACCAGAAGGTAACTCAGAAGAAAAGGAAATAACCAGTGTCAATGAACAAGAAGGGAATGTCATTTCTTATGAACCAGCTGCTGAGATTTCAAGAGGAAATCAAGTAATACCCGGTAAATATCATTATGTGTGTTATAATTCTTTCCCTCCTATTTCATATAACCTTTTTTCATCATTTTTCTATTTTTGACCTTTATAAAAGCATTCTTTAATGAAAAAAGTCACAATTCTCCTTACAAATTTGGTCCTATTGGTAGGCATCACAAGAAGGTGGTTCTCTAGGGATCCTGCAAAATTAAGTAACCAAAAATGAAGAGTGAATTCATTAGTCCTGACCCTGTTGAACCCCATAAGTGCTTGCCTCAGTGCCCCAGAATTTGACATGGTAGTTAAGGTCAGTTAATCCCAAATAAGGAGAACTAGTAGAAATGAGAATTTCTTCCACACATTTAAGCAGAAAAAGAACAATTACTGTATTATCCTGCTACAGCAATAGTTTTTCAAACTAAGTATTATAATACCTCCCTTCCAGAAAGAAGTAGAACATGGTTCTTTGGATCTTTCCCCATTGTGGGGTATAAGTGAATTATTATCCTCAGTTTACAGATGAAGAAACTGGGGCTCAAACATGAAATGATTTGCCCCAAAGTCACACAGATAAGACGTGTTCAAGCCTAGACCGTAAGCCCACATCTCCTCATAACCCTATCAATGTTCCTTATGCTACACCACATAGAGAGGTTCAAGAGCCACATTTTTACTCATTACCTATATTCACCGTCATTCTAAGATAGGACGTTTTATACCAAAATATTTTTTCTTGTTGGATCATAAAACACTGTCTTTTAAATTGAATTATTCATTACTTTGATCTCACTGCAACTTATTCACAGTGGCCAATTCAGTTCCATTAACAGTAAGTTAACTTCTAAAAAATTTTCACTGTTAATATAACTAGTCCCTGAAATTGTCCCTTAACAGCTCACCCAGCTCATGTTTCTATAGCATCTTAAGGTTGACGACAGGCTCGCAACAACACACTCACAACAGCAACTAGGACTGTTGCACTGGGAGTCCAGAAGACCATGGTTGAATCTTGCCTCAGGCCCTTATTGGCTGAGTGAGCCTGAGCAAATCACTTCACCTCTCTCAGCCTCAGTTTCCTTGTCTGTAGACAGGGGATAATAGCACCTACCTCCTAGAACAAATGATATGTATATGGAGTGCTTTGCAAACTTGAAAATGATAAATAAATATTAGCTTATGATGATGGCAGTTTGCAGAGCACTTTACCTATATTATCAAAATGGATCAGTTACTCCCATAACTAATTTCCCCATTTTTTAAATGAGGGCCTTAAGACTTGACATTCTTGCCAGAGTTGCTCAGGTGATGACTGTCAGTGCCAGGACATAAATACAGGGCCCTGATCCCAAGGCCTGAGTTGTTTTTCCGCTACGTGACACAACATCTTTCAAATGTATCAATATGTGTAAAGCATTGTAATGTTGTTTAGGAAAAGTAAGATATTTTTCCTCCTCTGTATTGTCTGTCCACACCAACCTAGAAAGTTTATTAAAGATAAGACAGATTGAGAACCTAACTGGGAGTGATTCATCTAGCTGTCAGTCAGAAGTCTGGAAAACTACAGAAGCTAACATCTTGACACAAAGATTCTGATGAAAGATTTCATAGTATATAAGTAGTTTGTTCCAGAATTAGACAGTAGCAATAAAAAATAAACATATCAGTTAATTTCTACTCAAAACCATTCACTTATTTGTATGTTGTTGAGAACCTACCATGTGCAAGGCACTGTGCTATAGTCACTGTGAAAGCTACAAAGCAGAAAAAGGCTCATACTTTTCTCATACTTTTTTTGACTGTATTCATTAACATCTGAATAGAGTCCTAGGATTACTTTCCTATTGTATGTTAAAGGTTTTTATTTTCTCGTGTTTTCTTGGTGTGTTGCTTTCAGTGAAAAATCTGCCCCAGTCACCTGAGCCTTCAACATCACCAGTTGCATCAGCACAACCACAGCTCACAGAAGGATCACATTTCATGTGTGTATAGTTACAGAGAAGTATGTTCTTTTTTCCCCCCATTTTGCTTGTGCTTCATACGTAGTTGTCTGTTCATTTGTTATGTTGTTTAATAGATTAGACTGAACTTGAACATGAGTAACTTAGAAAAGATGGTAGAGTGAATATTTCTAGCACATGGGTCAGTTAGCAGCTTATATTTCCATCTTTAGGGCTTCCAGTGATGTTGGATAAAATCAGCATCAGGTAGGCTCCAGGAGGGGCCTTCGAGGGCTTCACAGTTGTATGGTCTGATACATTCTGCTCAGTTGTCTGTTCCAGGAATTATCCTTTTAGTCCCTCAGTTGCTCGTTCTTACTCTGCCATGGTGATCTCTCATACCCATCCCTTCCCATCAACTTGCACTGCAGTCCCCTGCTTTGGGCTCTGTAGCCTAAGCTGTTCCAATAGCTGCCTAACTAGTCTTTCTGCCTCCAAACAATCAGCTTTTTTGATGACTATAAGAGGGGGAAAGCATTTGTTTTCTGTAGAGCAGTCTCTCTACAACAAGATATTTCCCATGAATATATTGATATCATAAGATTTCTTAAAATAATAAGTAACACAAGGGGCAGCTAGGTGGCGCAGTGAGTAGAGCAACGGCCCCGGAGTCAGGAGGACCTGAGTTCAAATGTGGCCTCAGACACTTGACACATTTGCCAGCTGTGTGACCTTGGGTAAGTCACTTAACCCCAATTGCCCTGCCTTCCCCCCTCTAAAAAAAAAGTAACACAAGAGAAAAATTTGTTTGACTTAATGATTATTAATATTAAACAAAGCAAAAAACAGCCAACTATATGCATTCCAAGTCTTTTTTTTTTGATGCCATCATGTAAGAAATCCAGTGCAAAGTCCAAATGGAAGATTTTTTTCTAGCTACATAAGTAAGGCCCTAGATATCTAGTTTGCAGATGACCTTGTGTTGATGACATCCAGCTCCATAACATTACAGGGCCCCTGAAATGAGATCCATAATAATAGTGTTACATAGCACTTAAGTGGTTTGCAAAGTGTTTGATAAGTATTTGTGAGATAAAACCTAACTGGTAAATAAGATAAGATAAGCTATCTCACCAAAGGAGATGATACTTAAGGGCCCTGGGAGGCAGGTACTATCATTATCTCTATTTTATTGTGGTGGAAACTGAAGCAGACCAAGGTTCAGAGATGTGCACAGGGGCACATAGCTAGTAAGAGTCTGAGGCAGGTTTGAACTGGGATCTAACTGGACTCTAGGCCCAACACTATCCACTTTGCCGCTCAACTGCCATAATTACTAGAAAAGTTCAGCCTAACTAATAACCCATGCAGGAAAAGCAGTGTATAAAGAATAATTTTTTGTCTCATTGGACGCTCAGTTTGGCTGTCCAGTTTGGAGAGACTCTGCAGATGAACAGTAAACTGGACGTAGATTTGAACAGAAGATAAACGGACTAGATTGCCATTGAGATATCATTTACTGCTTTTAGCGACCCTATGATTCTCCCTGAAATAAAAGGCCCACTTTTTTGAACTTTTGCTCTTCTATATGGCTATGAATAATGGAATACTACAGTCTGTAGTTGACAGCTAGGTGGCCGAGTGGTTAGTGTGGAGACTAGAGTCAGGAAGACCTGAATTCAGATGTGGCTTTGAAGAGGTAAAAGGTTAAGGGGTGCTCAACACCCCAAAATATTGACGCACCGGGTCCTGCCGAAAGAATTCAACTCAAGCCTTCTCAGCCAAGGGAAAAGAGAAAGTTTATTAGGGATTCACCACAATGGGCTGTCTTAAGAAATCCCCCCCCCCCTTGTGACGCCTGTTTCCACAAGCGGGCCAGATTCAACCTACTGAATTAGATTGAATCTGAGCACCTTCATGGAGGCAAGATGGAGATTATATACACAAAGATTGTAGGAGGGATTGAGGGGTGGTCTGGGGTGACTAGAGGAGGGGTTTAGGGAGGGTCTTGAGGGGAAGTCCAAGGAGGGCAAGGTGAGGTAATGGGATTAAGGGTGGGAAGTAGCTGAACAACAAAGGGCGAGGCTGGGTAGAGATTTGGGCCTAATGATAATGTGAGACTTGTGGCCTTAGGGGAAGGCCAGATCCAGTTGGAAGATTCAAGGACAGTTCAAGGGGGTTCCCAGAGACTGTATTCCAGATTCAAGGGGGTTCCCAGAGACTGGGCCCTCATCAGCTTCAGACACTTACCAGCTGTGGCCCTGTGCAAGTCACTCAGCCCCTCAGCTTGTAAAATGGGAAGAGTAATAGCACCTACCCCCCAAGTTGTTATGAAGAGTAACCGAGATAATATTTGTAAAGCATTTAGCACAGTGCCTGACGCTTAGTAATAATTACATCAATGCTAGCTCCGATTATTTCCTCTGAAAAATTAAAAGTTGAGAATCACCCAAAAAGTAATGGAGAAGTGCTTAGTGGGCATGAGTAGGCTGCCATGCATTACCAGTGAGGCTTTATGTGAGAAAAGCAGCATAAAGTTTGTCATCAGAAAGATGTATGGAGGGGGGAGAAAGGTTAGCTAGTCTTGGCAAGAATAACCTCCATGCTCCATTGGTAAACACATAAGTCTGCCCCATACCATGGGTAGTCCTCTTTATGAAGAAGTTATAGGAAGAAATAGGTAAAGTGTCATACATCAGGAGAACGCATGGTTGAGTTGCAGTCTGTGTGAGGGGAAGTACCCTACATTGATGAAATCACACATCCACTAATATATTTCTGTAAAGGTCATTTCTTCACTATTAGATTGCAAGAGCTTAGGTATCTTTTTCACAAAGATTTTTAAACGCCGTTATTTTAGTTTGTGCATGCGTGTGTGTGTGTATACAAGATTTTAAGAAAAATTTATCTTTGGTTCTCAGTACCCCTCCTGAACTTTTTCCATTATGCATTTTTTCACATTTTGTTGCTGTGAGATTTTTTTTATAGATGTTTAGGGCACATATTGTTATGAATCTGCTTTCTCCACTATCACCTCATACAATATCTAATATAGTTCTTTGTGTTTGTCATAGTTGTTACTTCTTATCTCACAGTTTAACCACCCCAGTTTTAATAACAAATAATATTGCTATGGATATTTTGGTGCTGATGTCTTTTGTTTTCTTTTTTTAATCCCTGACAGCACCTAGCACAGTGTCTTGCACATAACAGATGTTTAATAAATATCTATTGAATTAAATGGAACAAAATGCTTTTATGATACAGCCAACACAAAGCCATCAAAAACCATCAGTTACTTCCCAAAGAAATTTTTCAGAGGGGCCATAGCAGCCAGTCGTGGATTACCCTGAAAATGGTGATGACCAAAGATAGTTACTGTTGGGGGAGAGTGTGCAGCATCAAAGGTCAGAAGCCCTACACTAACAGTGGTAGCTCTACCACTAATTGGCTGTTTGACCTTCAACAAGTCATTTCCCTTCTCTGGGCCTTAGTTTTCTTATATGCAGAATAAATAGTTAGACTAAGGTTCTTTGTGGGTGATTTTTATTGTAATGTCATATGCAAATATTTTCAAGCTTCACTGAGGGGGAGGGGGAAGCTAACACATATTTAGGGAATTACCTACAAGAAAATTATTCTAAAAACAGAAAAAAACCTATGACTTTCTTCTAGCAGCTGGCTTCTAAATTGCTTAGATTCCTAAATTCCTGGAGATTAGCTTGTTATTAAACTGCAAAAACAATTGACTTTTAAGTGATATATTGGGATTTTGCTAATCATGGGTGTTTGCAAATCGTTAGTTGTTTTCTTTGTGTTGTTTTTCTTTTTTTTATGTTTTTCAGAAAAGTTCAGAATATGAAATTTCTGTTCTTTTCCAGTTTTGTTTTCAATGTCCAGATGCAGTAACATTGGTATTGTATTTAGGTACATTATATACCTAAACAGCATAAACCTAATCATGCTTTGAGTGCCTGTCAGTCAGCAATTATTAAGCACCTTCTAAGTAGTTCTAGACCAGACTCTGGGGATACAAAGAGTGAAATAACCCCTACTCTCGAGAACTTACATTCTAAAGAGAGACTTTAGTTAATAGTTCAGTTAGCATTATGAATTAAGCTATTAACACTTTGAACTGCACTAAGACTTTCTGGGACATAAATACATATATGATATTATATAAAGAATGAATATAATATAAAAATCATAAGTACATTGCCGTTTAGGAGGACACTGGCAGTTGGGAATCAGGAGAGACTTCATGTAGAAGGTGGTGCTTAAGCTGAGTATTGAAGGGAGATGGGTTGAGGTGAAAAAAAGGGGCAGAGGTAAAAAGGAGATAGCCAATGCAAAGGCACAGAGGAGGTGGAATGATGCTCAGAGAGAATTTGACTAGATCAGAGTATAGGAGGGAGCAATTATAATGAAGCCAGAAATATGTTAGGCCAAGTTGCAAAAGGCTTTAAATGGCAAGCAAAGGAGTTTAAGTTAATATTATATACCAGAGGCAATATGGAGTCTCTAGTGTTTATTGAGCAAAAGACTGTCATGCTCAGATCTTCACTTAAGGAAAATCCCTTCAGCAGAAGAAGAGAAGATGAGTTACAGTGAGGAGAGAGCAACAGGGAGGATTTTGTGGACATAGAAATGGCAAGATTTAGGAACTAATTGGATAGATAAAGAAAGGGAAAATGAGATGAGCCCAAGGTTATGAATGTGGGAGACTAAGAAAGCGTAAGTACTTTCAGTAGAGAAGGGGACTTTGGTAGAGGGATCTCTGTTTTTGACACGTTGAATCTGATCTATCTGAGGCATTCACATTTCAGTTTGAAAGGTCTAGTAGGCAATTGGTGACATAGGGCTAAAGGTCAGACGAGACTAAACTTGGATATATCTCTGAGTTATTTACATGAAGATGATAATTAAACTCATAGTGTTGATGAAGTCACCAAGGGAGAATATAGGGAGTGGAGAAGACAATCTCCAAGACAGAGCCTTAGGGGTCACCTACAGTTAGGGGATGAGATATAGCAGGTGAGAGAACTGTGGAGACTGATAAGGACTAGCTACATCAGAGGAAATCTAGGAGAGAGTAGGGTCACAAATAACCAGAAAAGGAGAGAGTATCCAGGAAAAGAAAATGGTAGATAGTGTCCAATGCAGCAGAGAAGTCAAAAAGAATGAGGACTGAGAAAGAACCATTACATTTGCCAATTAATTAAGTTGTCACTGTTAAGTTTGGAGTGAGCCATTTCAGATTATGAGGTTGGAAGCAAGCAAGATTGCATAGGATTGAAGAGTGAGTCAGAAGAGGGGAAGTAGAGGTAAAGGATGTAGACACCTTTTTTTAGGAGTTGGTCTGAACAGCTTGAGGGGATGATATGCCTGTGAAGGTTTGGGGTTTATGTTTGGTTTTGGTTTGGCCTTTGGGGTTTTTTTAAGGATGAAAGAGACCGAAGCACATATGTTTAAAGACAGCAGGAAAGGAACCAGTAGACAAGGAGAGGTTGGAGATTAGAGAGTAGGAATGATTGAAGTTTTGCCGTTGCTTCTACATAGACAAGTTTCAACTCTGCAGGCCTCTTACAAGTACTTAATATTTGTTTTTATTCTTTTAAAAATAAATGAGCAAGTCAAGCTTCTGTTTCCGAATCCAGTCCACAGCAGTTCAGTATTTTGCCAAATGCCTCTGTTCTCCATTTTCAGGCTATTCTTCTTGATCCAGAAATTATTGTTTTACTCTTTCAGTCTTCTGATGCTTGTAATTCTTGCTTAAGATCATTTCCAGTGGAAACAAATAAGTACCCCTCTTTTGTTATTTATATAGAATTCAAGGAGCACCGTGGAAAAATGCAGGGTCCTTTTGTTAGCTTCCACTCCTGTGCTATCCTGTGCTGCCCTCTTTGTTATTGTTTAATTCACATTAAATCCACAAGTACATCTGCTGCATAGGTCTCAACTATGTCACTAAGTCTTATTAATTTAGTCATTTCAGTGCACCTGATAAACACCCATGGGATATGAAGAGGGCAAGTATTATTGCCTGTCAAACTATACATGAGAATGACTGCTTCAGTCTTGGTAGAGAGTGTGGCCCTGAAAGTCAATTATCATTCATTATTGGTTAATTTAGTAGAAGAGGCAAAAATTAAATGTGTACAAGCCCTAAACCTACTCACTAGTTGAAAAGCTTGCAATATATGGCAAGTTTTCGTATATTTTTATACCCATTTTGAGGATAAAGCCTTGTTCAGCATTGTCATGCCAATAATTTTTCAATTTACTTAAACTGCTTGAAAGTAGTTATGTTTAAAGGGACAGTGACACCACAGAATGATAGCCTCTATCTGCCACAGGATGCCATTGTGATCCTAATTTGTGATATTTTTACATATTTTCTTGCATATGTATGTCATTTTCTAAATTCTTAGTTTTGGCAGCATTTAGGAAAGTTTTGGAAAGGACACTTGTACAGTTACTTGAGCATATTGTTGCATATTTTAGTGGGGTCCACCAAATCTTTTGGGTTTTTTTTTCCTTTTTCCTTCATTAGCAAGCATTTGTTATTTATTCCTTCGTGTTCAATAAGTTTGGTTCTGTTTATGATTTGAATTGTTCTCAATAGCATTTTGGAAGGATAATTAAAGAACAATTTTCTTAATTATGTCTGTCAACCGCAGATTGCTGTCTAAGAAAGACAAACAGAATTAGGTTACATGCATGTTTTATTTCTTTCAAAGCAGCTGGGAACTGAGCTCTGTTGGGGGTTACACTGCAGTTTATATACCCTTCCAATAGAACCTCTTGTTTCCATCCTCCTTTCACCCCTGGGCAGAAAATGTCCCTATGCCAGACCACTCCCAGCCTCGGGCTATCTAGACTGAAGGACCTGTCTCCACCCAAGTTTGAATAGAACACTGTGGGCTTCCCCACCTTAGATTAAATTCCTTGCAGGCTGGGTGGGTCTGACCTAGATGTGGAGGGGCATTAGCAGTGATCTCCTGTCCTTCTGAAGAAAAACTGAACTTAAACTCAGGACTTTGGAAGAATGGGTGGAGCTCAGAATCTTCCCAAGCTATTGGTTATTAATAATCATTTCTCACATGTTATAGTTGTTTTACAGCCATGTATATAAACACTGGTCTCTCTGTATGCGTCCCTCAGTTAGAAATGTGAAACATTAATTCTTTAACTTTGTAGGTGGTAAAATAATTTTCTTTTCTTCTTTTCTAGCTACAACAGCTTCTGTTGAAATAATTCATAGTTAAGGATATGGACCTATGGAAATGTCAGAAGAAATTGTACAGTTTCTTAAATCTATGAAATTCATAGTTCAGATGCTTTTAGCCACAGAGCATCATTTTATCACTTCTGGAAATGTTTATTCCAAGATAGCTTTAATGGCCCATAGGTACACTCCACAATATCAAGGTTATCTATTATGACACCAGCTTGCTGCTATGATTTCAGTGCACATAAATAATGGTGCTTTTTAACGTGTAGCCTATAGCCATAGCTTAGTTGCTGTGTTCCAGATTTAAATGTTTCTTAATTCTAAGTTGATTTACATTTGGATTTTGGCTTTTTAGTACATGAAATTGGTTACTTTTACACATCTCTACTGAAACTTATTTTCTCTTTGGCTACTATAATGCATCGTTTCACACTTGGTTTGTAAAATTCTTATATATATGTGTGTATTTAAAATGTGCCATTTTATTATTGCTAAGTGAAATGTCCTGTTTTCTGCTGTAATTATTTCTCAGTCATATTGCACTCAGTCACATTGCAGCGTCAGCAGTTACTGCCACACTGTTGTCAGCATATACACAAATGTTACGGCCTATTTTTCCTTAAAAACAAAATAAAGTGTAGGTATTTTGAGGTACTGGGCTTTTACTTCTTTGGAATAGGTGTGTACAGCAATAAGGTTTCCAATTCCAGTACTTAGTTTGTGTACAAATGTAATTATGTTCATTGTGTATATATTATACAATGAGCACATGCAATATAAGTATATAAAGTTACTATTGTTTAAATGCAAATGTTCATATCTCATTTCTTTTCTATCATGTTAAATAAATGTTGATGTTCTTAAACATCTGTGTTGGTGATTTTTTTCCCCCTTCATTTAAAACTGAAGAGAAAGGATGGTAGGGCTGGTATGTTAGGGGAATGTTAGGACTCTTAAAAAAAAAAAACTTAGAGAAGTTTTATATTTTACTGATGAAGAAATCAAGGGCTAAACAAAGTAAATGTTAGCATAGCTATCAATGGCAGAGAGCTATTTTAAATAAGTCTCCTACCTCCCATATATGTTTGTTAAACTGCATTGCTTTCTATTCATGTTTGAACAAAAATTAGTTTTTAAAAGGGACAAATAATGAATCACCTCATTAATGTGAGTGTGTCTAAACATTTACACAGTTTAACAAATTGATCTCATGGAAATTTTCTGGGACCACCCTATCTTCTCCCAGACCATTTCTTGTGAAGTCAGTGGTACTATTAAGAAATATCTATTTTATTCTATGCCACAAATTCTTAATCTGGAGTTCATGGACCTTGAAGAGGATATGGATACATTTCAGAGGATCTATGAACTTGAAAGAGAAAAAATCCAACTGAAATTTAGCATTTCCTTTGATTATGAATGTAGACTGCAAAAAAAATATTCTGAAAGGAGGTCCACAGGCTTCACTACACTACCAAGAGGGTGCATGACTCACAAAAATGAGAACTTGGGTCCTTTACCCTTTTATCCTCCAGTAAGCAATTTCACATTCTTCCTGCCATAAGCTTTCATTCGTACTTTACATTGTTTCCAAAACACGAGGAAACTTAGGCTATTTGGATTTCTGCATAAAAAAAATTTTACTAAAAAGCCATTACTTACACACACAAGCCCAAGTCTTAGTGCAGCTAAAGCCTAAAACTTTGGGGATATTGCTGTTCTTCCTTTGTTCTGAAAGAGGACCAATGACATCAGAAGGTGATCTTGACTTTTGGATGACTTGGGTTTAAGAGAGGCAGAGCTGTGCCTCACTCTCCTCCAAAGTCATCAGAGTCCGGTGGCTAGACAAAAGTCCATACTAGTGATGACCTTGGCCTTTCTAAATTTTTCCCTGGTCTTAGTTTGTCTCATTCATGACTAAGGGCTGTGTTAGAATTGAGACAAAAGATGGCCCAAGTTACCATCACAAAGACAACAAACTGGGAGGGGAAGACCTCAGAGCTTCTGGCCTTTGCACTTATTTGCACTCATTTTAAGCTATCCAAACCTAAACAATGAGCCACTGATACTGTACTTGAGTTCTGGCTATTTTTGGCCAATCAATGAAAGCCAGAGTGATTTAGGTTTAAAGGTGCAGTCAAGTAGCTGAATTTAAAACACAATGAGCTTTTATAAAGTCTTATTTTTTCTGAGCTTTATTTTAAGAAATGAAAAGTGCACAGGACAAAAAGTAAATGGGTGGTGGGAGGAAATTTAAATACAGATTATTAATCAATGATAAAAGAGGATATAATCTTTACAAACCAGTTTCAGCCTAATGATAATTTAAATGAAATATATTCAAAGGAAAGTCACTGAATATCTTTTTCTTTACATAAAATCTGTAATTGTTATGTATCCGTTATGTTTTGGTTTCATTAAACAATCATTTAAGGATACTCTCTGGATATGTATGAGGCAGAGTGACCCTTCAGAGGGTCAAATGAGCATCCAGAATTTTTTTGGTAAATTTTTCTTTTTCTTCCTTTTTATGTATTTAAATAGTTAAGGAAATTTTTAGTAAAACTATAACCAGTTCTAGATAACATATTTTTAAAGATTTATCAAAAATTCATTCCTAGTTTTTTTCTGATAAGGCCTCATTTCTCAAATATATAGGGAACCGAATCATTTATACATATGAGTGATTCCCCAATTGATAAACGGTCTGAGAATATGAACAAGCAACTTATCAGAAGCAGAAATCAAAGTTATCAATAATAAAATCACTTTTGATTAGAGAAATGCACATTAGAAACAACTGACATACTACCTCACACCTATCAGATTTGTTAACATGACAGAAAAGGAAAATGAAAAATGCTGGAGTGGATCTGGAAAAACTGGGACACTAATGCATTGTTGGTAGAATTGTGAACTCCTCCAACCATTCTGGAGAACAATTTGGAATTATGCCCAAAGGGCTATAAAACTCTACGTGTCTTTTGACCCAGCAATATCACTACTAGGTCTATATCCCACAGAGATCAAAAGAAAAGGAGGAGGACCTACATCTACAAAAATATTTATAGCAACTCTTTTTGGCAAAAAATTGGACATTGAAAATCCATCAATTGAGGAATGGCTGACCAAGTTGCAGTATATGATTGTGATGAAATACTGTTGTGCTATAAGAAATTATGGGGGGCGGGGGGTGTAGTGGAATGGCTTCAGAAAAACATGGGAAGATTTAGGTAAAGTGGGCAGAACTAGGAGAACACTGTAGTGATAACACTTTTGTAATGATGATCAGCTGTGAAATGCTCAGCTACTTTGATTAATACAATAATCAAAGACAATTCCAAAGGATTCATGATGAAAAATGCTGTCCATCTCCAGAGAGAGAACTGATGTGCAAATTGAAATCTAATTTTACAGTTGGAAAAACTTAGGGTCACAACTAATGAATGTCTGAGGCTGGATTTGAACTCAGGTCTTCCTGACTCTAGTTCCAACACTTCATTGTGCCATCTAGCTGCCCCTGCTTTGAACTACTTGTGTAACATGGATAACTCCTAAAACTAAAAACTCAAGAATGGAGTCCCTGAGTTAGAGTTTTTGAGTAGACGCAGCCCCGTTGAGTATCTTCAAACTTGGGCACCTTGTTTGAGTGACCTCTGGCTTGGGGGCAATGAGAGTATATGGGGTTTCCTCCCAGGACATTTAGCTGCATTCATGTAAGACTAGAAAAGGACATGGGGGGAGAGATTTGGAGGTCTACAGGAGTAGTGAGTACAGGGGTGGGATTCTAGGGTAGAGGACAATTTAAAATTGAACGGATTTACTATAGGTTCAGGTTTGCAAAATGATGAAATTAAAGCTAGAGCTGGGGGTGATGGAGTCTGAGAGAACAAGAAGGAATGAAGTGCCTGGAAGTTGTGAAGACCAACAGTAGGTCTTGAAAGAGTGAAATAGTGGAAGAAAGGAATGGAAAAAATATGTTGTGGTCAGAAAGGAATTTCGGTGTTTAGAATCAAGGAGGTCAGACGGTTGTGGATGATGCTAAGATCATGCATAAAATGAGCCTGTTGTGTGGTATGGATTCCCAGTGAAGACCATGGGAGTTGAGGCTGATGAGCTGAGACATCAGAATGTTTTAGGGGACAGTAACCAGCATGTCAAAATCCTCAAATATGAGGGCAGATCTTTTTGTGATGGCAGAGGATTGGAAATTGAGGGAATGCCCATCAATTGGGGAATGGCTGAACAAGTTGTGGAATATGAATGTAATGGAATACTACTGGAGTTTAAGTGATGAGCAAGCAGATTGCAAAAACACCTGGAAAACACGAATTGATGCCGAGTGAAGTCAGCAGAACTAGGAGAACATTGTACACAGTAACAGCAACATTGTGCTATAATCAATTATGATACTTAGCTTTTCTCAGCAATACAATGATCCAAGACAATTCCAAAAGCCTCATGATAGAAATTGCTATCCACATCCAGAGCAAGACCTGATGTGAATCTGAATGCAGATCAAAACATGTTATTTTCACTTTCTTTGGGTTTTTTATGTTTTTTTTCCCTTTTGTTCTGATTCTTCTTTCACAACATGACTAATGTGGAAATTTACACAAAAATGAAAAGGTTGATTATGGGAACAGAAGTCCTGGTCCATAAACTTCTAGGCCTACTTTTTTGTTGTGCTTCTAGAAGCTTAGCATTAGTGCAAAGAGCTCTGGGTAGGTTAAGCATTCCAGCCCTGGAGGTCTCTGGGAAAGCCCTTACATCTACACAGACCAATTAAAGGCTTCAGCTCCTGGTTTACACAATTGTTTATAATCCTTTTTCCATTAATATTTTACCTTTCTCTAAATTGTCCAGAGGCACTGTCAGAGCTTGCTAGCACTCGGCAGTTATGTCTGCTTTTTTTTGTGAACAATGTGTAGTATCTATTGAGCGCTATGTGCAGATGCTGCCCCAAACAATGGGGATACATTAAAAACAAAAATTCTCAACAAGCATACACCCTAATGGGGGAGACAGCTTGTCTATAATTTGGTACATACATGATATATACGGGGTAATTTGAAAGGGAAAGGAACTAGCAGCCAAGGGGTTGTGATAAAGGCCTCCTGCAGAAGGTGGGAACCATGAAGAAGAGGAGGGAAAACAAGAGGCAGAGGTGAGGGGGCAGAGTATCCCAAGCAGGGGGGATAGAGAGATGGAGGGTCATATTTGATGAACTGAAATTGGCCAGTCAGCTAGATCACAGAGATCATAAGTGTAAATTGTAAGAAGACTGGAAAGGTGGCAAGAGATCAAGTTACGAAGAGTTTTAAGTGCCTTAAAGAGGCCCCCATTTAACCCTGGAAGTGATACAGAGCAACTGGGGTTTACTGGCAGGGCAAGAGAAAGGAGTTGATGTGAAAAATTTTTTAGAAAAATCACCCTAGCATGTGAAGAGGGAGGGATTGAAGTGGGGAGAGACTTGAAACAAGGAAGGGGTGTTGAGAGAATCAAAATAGAAAGTTGGGGTGAAGTGTATTGAGAATCGATTACCAAACAGAATGATTTTCTCCCCTCAGTGGAGGTCCAGTTGAACTGGCATTCTTAAGATTAGCCACAAAAGAGAGGAAGGCCGGTGGAAGAAGTATTAAATAGGTGGCCACTATGCGCCAAGCACTTTGCAAATCTTGTCTTGTTGCTCTTTGATGTAGGTGCTATTTTTTTTTTTTACGGTTGAGGAAATTGAGGCAGACAGAGATTAAGCGACTTTCCAAGGATCACATAGCCAGTGAGCAACTCAGATCTTCTGACTCCAGGCCCAGAGGTCTACTCCCTGCATTACTACCTAGCTGTCTCCAGCTATGAGCTGGAGGGGAAGGATAGCTTTCAAGAACCGTCCAATCCTTGGCTTGGCTCAGCAATGCAAGGTTCTAAGACAACTCCAAAAGGCTCAGGATGGAAAATGCTGTTGTTAGAAACATACTTACATTGTCTAGGAATAAACAATACTCGTTGTAAGGCCAAGAAGGTTTTAATTATATCTTACGTTTATTCCTCCTGAGTAAATGGGTACATCCCCTGAACAGGGTACAGGAGAAAGTACAAGGAACTCAGACCAGTGCCAGTCCTTTTATTGGCTCCTAATTCTAATTTCCTGCCTGGCTCTTCATTGGCCAGATGCAACCCCCTGAACTGCCCATGTCATGTCTCCCTCAAACAGCTCCTTAAGCATGTGTACAAGCCTCTAACCTTTAACACCATCAGAAGCCTGGTCTCTGCTGGATTATAGCTCTGATCAGAAATGGTTCTAATCAGTCACCTGACTTACATTCTGCTAAAGCTGGGGGAGGGGGGAAATACTTTCGACTCTGGAAACAAAACTGCTTCTGCCATGCCATTTCCCACACTCCACATCCAGAGAAAGAATTACAGTCTGCATGCAGATTGAAGCATATTATTTGTTCTCTGTTTTGTTTCTTCTTTCATGTGATTCATTCCATTGGTTATAATTCTTCTTTACGTCATGACTAATGTGATAATATGTTTAATATGAATGTGTATGTAGAGCCTATATCAGATTGCATACAATCTTGGGGAGGGGGGAGGGAAGAGAGGGAAGGAAAGAAAATTTAGAACTCAAAAGTTTATGGAACTGAATGTTCTAAACTAAAAATAAACTAAAATTTTTTTAAAATGCGAGAGACAAGGACTTGTCTGTAGGCTACTAGGAAGGAACCAGTTGATAGGGAGGAATTGAAGATAAAAGAGATAGCTGAGAGGATTATGGGGGCAATTTGGGGGAAAGCTGGAAAGAGATGGGCTCAAAGATGCACAGATCCATGAGGAAGAGTTCTCTTGAGGCTGCCTGGTGTAATAGTGATGGGGAGCTCTCACAACCCATCTGGAGCTGATTTAATTGGATGTGTTTCATCAAGACTGTGGTTTGCTCTAATTGTCCCAACTAGTAGTGTCTTCTGGGCCTTTAGGTACATTTCATACTGAGATTGTAATGTTGCTCTTACCTCAGAGTTGTCCAATTAAATCTTACTTCTCCTAGTTCCAAGTTACCTCATTGGTCCTCTTCAAAAACAAAGGGCCAACAACAACAATCCCAGATAGTTTTCCCCTTGAAGCAATGAAAGTTTTAATAAACAACAGGTTGTTAAAGAAAGGAAAATTTTAAGACTCCGAACAAAGAATTTACAACTGTTCACCTTCTTTTCCACCTTTAGATTCTGTAATACCACAGTCATATGATCCTATCCCATTCAGATCACTAGTACAAGGAACTATGGCTATTTTCTTAGAACATGCAGTATCGTTACAAAGGACACTGTGGTTATCTAAGATAATATATTTCCCGTTAATCATTACAAGTGCTTTGTATGCCGCCATGTACACCTATCAAATCTCTTCTTAAAGAATACATTTGTGGTTTTCAAGGTAGAATGGTGAATGTGAGAATGATGAGAGAGAAGGCACAAAACCATAAGGGTAGCTAGCCAATCCAAGGCCTAAGTAACAATGGACTTCACATTCACAGAATTTGAGAGTTGAAAATGACCCCAGTGGCCATCTAGACCAACTCAAATGAAAAGAATTCCCATTATAACATAGCCAACAAGTGGGTTTAAACCATAAAGGGTTACTATACAGTCTTTCTGGCTTGGAGATTGTAGACACTACCAAGAGGCACATTCTCTTTGCTCTGAGAGTGACAATCTTCTTCTTTGGGCAGGGTCACTAATACAGTCAACCTGCCCTTCCTCTTCAAATTATATAGAAGCAAAAATTTTTTTTCCATTTGAGTCATATCTCTAGGGGAACAATTATGGAATTATCATTTAAATGCTATGTAGAAACCAGATTTCACAATTTGATTAAATTACAAATATTCCTAGTCCTTATGAAATGCACAATGTAATCAATCTTCCATGATAGGATTTACCTATCCTCAAACTCTGCAGGACTATGCAGACTATTTCAAAATCAAATTAGGTCTTGACTTTCTGGGGGTATATACTTTAAATCCTCAGACAATCAACCAGAGCGAGAGTATTATCCCTATCTGACAAATATTTCTCCAATTCACTAACTAATCATAAAATTAAGATCAAAGAGAATCCAATATCCTGATGTTACATATGCACCACACTCTAGATATAATTCCCAAATATGAACACTGCTCTGAAATATTTTCCAAAATTACAGTGCAAGAAACTTATAATTACAGAATTAACATAAAAATTTTTACAAACAACTATATAATTAGATATATTTTGTACAACTAAACAACTAAAATATATTTTATAAATAAAAATGTATTGCCATCAAATTAGTCTCTTTAGTCCAATGGTGATTACTTCCACCATCAGCCTGCACAAAGCCACAGCTTTCTTCTGGCTTCCCACAGTTATTCCAAATTTCCTCTTCTGTTGAGATTCCGGCAATACCCCCTCACTCTACCCTCTCAAGCTAAGGACTTCCTTGCCTCGTATACCACCAACAAAATTGAGGTGAATTGCCAGGAATTTCCTTTTCTCCCCTTCTGATCTTAGGCAGAAAGCATTTATTAAGACATGTTCCATTGTGCTAAGCCCCGAGGATAGAAACATGGTCTGCCCTCATTTTCTCAAGGGGTAGAGAGCATGCAAAGAACTGCATAAAGCAGGGTATATACAAGCTATTGCAGGTAATCTGAGGGGAAAGGTACTGGTATTAAAGGGGATTGGGAAAGACTTCCTGCAGGAGGGATTTTAGCTGAGAATTGAAGGAAGCCAGGAGGTGGAGATGAGGAGGGAGAGAATTCCAGGCTTGAGAGATGGTCAATGAAAACGCACAGTTTGGGGAGATGGTATGACTTGTTCCAGGAACAGCAAGGAGGCTGTGCAATGTCAATAGATTACAAAATGCCGGGGGTTTAGGGGGGGCAGGGAGTGTAAGAAGAATGGAAAGACAGAAAGGAGCCGGGTACAAAGGGATTTAAAAGTCAAACAGGATTTTATATTTGATCCTGAGAGGGACTGGGAATCACTGGTGTTTGTGAGTGTGGGAGAGAAGAGGAGGGACCTCACATGGTCAGACCTGGGTTTTAGGAAGATTAATTGGGCAGCTAAGTGGGAGATGAAATAGAATGAGAGACTTGAAGCAGAACAACCAACGAGAAAGCTATCGCAATAGCGCAGTTATGAGGTGCACCAGGTTGGTGTCTGTCACTCAACCTGTTAGTGGCTAAAAGTGCATGTGTGTGAGAGCTCCTATGAAGGTAAACTTGACAACAAATTGGATATGTAGATCAAATGCAAGTGAAAAGTCATGGATAACACTGATATGAGCTTAGGTGACTGGAAGAATGGTGGTACCCTCAACAGTAACAATAAATCTGGAAAGAGTAGAGGATTTGGGAGGAAAAATAAGATTTCACATTAGCCAATAGTATCCTCTACTGTCTTCCCCTTTACTAAAACCTGTCTTTTACAAAAATATGGCCCTTCTTTTTGCCAAGGCCAACTCCTCTACATGTACCCTTGATCCTATCCCCTCAGTCTTCTCCAGCTGATTGCCCTTACTTCCATAACCTCCTTCTCTCATAACTTCAATTTCTGCCTATCTATTGGTCCCTTTCCTGCTGCCTATAAATATGGTTAATTCTCCCCTATCCTTTAAAAGATTTTTAAAATTTCTGTTATTCTGAAATTGAGTAACATTAACAAATATGAATGTTTCCAAATGCAAAGTAGAAGACAAAGAGGATTGTATATGAGTTTCTATTATATATAGTACATAATAAATTCAAAACATTTTATTTTTAAATATTTATATTGATGTCTTATTTTTACATCAATTCGATTTCCCCCATGTCCCCCTGTCTTCCCCTCCAGAGAGCTATCCCTTTTAACAAAGTATTTTTTGTAGAAAAAAATATTCACCAAAACCAATCAACACATCAAAAAAAATTTGACATAAGCAACATTGTTCTTTTCGTTTACATTGTTGCGATCATTATGAATAGTGTCTTGCTGGTTCTGTTCAGTTTATGTTTCATTAGTTTGTGTATATCTTCCCATGCTTCTGTGTTTTCATCATGGTTGTTGTTTCTTTCAGCTGAATAACATTCCATTACATGCATGAACCACATTTGTTTAGCCATTTTCCAACTGATGGGCATCTTCTTGACTTTCATTTTTTCTGGTACCACAAAAAATGCTGTTGCGTACTATTTTTTACCTTTTTCGCTTTTCTCTTAGTTTTTCCCTTTTGTTCTGTTTCTTCTTTCACAACGTGACTAATGTAGAAATATGTTTAACATAATTATACATGTTTTAAAAATGCTGCTATAAAAATTGTGGTGTGTATGGAAGTCTTCTTTTTGACAGTGACCTGTTTAAAGTATAGGCCTAGCAGAGAAGTCTCTGGATCAAAGGATAGGGACATTTAAGTCACTTTTTTTTTTTTTGCATAATGCCAAATTACTTTCCAGAATGGTTGTATCAATGTACAGTTCCACCAAAAATGCATCACTGCCCCTGCCTTTGTATAACCCCTTCCAACAATGACTATTCCTGTTTTTTGTCGTCTTTATCCTTCTCAGATTCTCCATAGCATTTGATAGTGCTGATAACCTACTCATTCTAGAGACTCCTCTCTGCATTTTAAAACACTTATCTTTTGATTTTCCTCCTACCTGTATGACAGCTCCTTTTCATTTTCTTTTGCTGTATCTTTATACATGTCATACTCACTAACTGTGACTATACCTCAAAGTTCCGTCATGAACCCTCTTCTCTTTTCTTTCTATAATCTCTCACTTGGTGATTTCATCATCTCCCATGGGTTTAATTATCATCTCTGTGAATATGACTCCCAGATCAAGCTATCCAGCTCTAGTTTCTTTCCTGAACTCTAGTCTTACATCATCAATTGTCTTTATACATTTTGAACTGTTCTGTAAGCATCTCAAAGTCAGTATGTACAAAATAGCAATCATATCTTCCCCCTCAAAGTCACCCCTCTTCTGAATTTTCCTGTTACTGTCAAAGGCATCACCATACTTTCAATCATTCAGGTTGACAACTTTGGTGTCATTCTCATCTTCATATTCTCAGTCACCACCACGTATCAAATCAGTTGCCAAATCATGTCATTTTTACAACATCTCTTGTGTGTGTCTCCTCTACATTCACACACACAGTCACCACCCCCATCACCTCTCACTTGGACTATTGCAACAGCCTCCCTACCTCAAATTTCTCCTCAATCCAATTTATCCTCCACACAGTTAGTTGCCAAAGTGAGGAGTCTCTACTCAGTATTTGGCCAAAATTACTGGGAACTATCCCAGAGGAACAAAGAAGAAATTACCTTTCAGAACTAGGAAGGGGGAAAGATTTTGTGCTGAAACAAGTGATATCTGAGAGGATCACAGAAGAAGAAATGGGCAATTTTGATTATTTAAAACTGAAAAGTTTTTATACAAACAAATAAATTAGAAAGGAAACAGGTAACTAGGGGAAAAAATCTTTACAAGTTTCTCTAAGAGACCTCATATCTAAGATATATAAGAAATCAATTCAAATCTATAAGTCTAAGGGCCCTTCCCCAACTGATAAATGGTCAAAGGACGTGAACAGGCAATTTTCAAAGGAAGAAATCAAAGTATCAACAATCGTATTAAAAAATGCTCTAAATCACTAATAATTAGAAAAATAAAAATTAAAACAACCTTGAGGTTCTTCCTCATACTTATCAGACTGGAAAAGATGACAACAGAGGAAAAATTTTAAAAAGCTGACAAGACTTTGGAAAAACAGGTACACAAGTGTACTGTTGGCATAACTGTGAACTGGTCTAGCCATTATAACCTAGAAAGTCATCATACTGTGCATAATCTTGGACTCATTTATGCTACTGGGCCTATATCTCCAAAGAATTCAAAGAAAGAGGAAAAAGATCTATATATACGAAAATATTTATAGCAGCTTTTTTATGGTAACCCATTCCTATTGGGGAATGGCTAAACAAACTATGGTATATGAAAATAATGGAATATTACTGTGCAATAAGAAATTATGAAATGGAAAATTTCAGAGAAATTTGGTAAATTTGGAGAAAACTGGTAAGACCTCTGTGACTCATAAAAACTGAAATGAAAATATGATAACATTATAGAATGAGAACATGATAACATTATGAGAACATATGAGTACATGATAACAACATTACAGAGAAATACAATTTTGAAAGACTCTATTATTCTGATCAATTCAGTGATAAACCATGAGTCCAAAAGAGTGAAGATGAAACATGTTACTCATCTCCTGATAGAGAAATGAGGAACTTAAAATGAAGAAAGAGACGCATTTTTGGACATACCTAAAATGAGCTTTTATTCCCCCCTTTTTTCTCGCTGGACTATGCAGCTATGTACAGAAGGCTTTATTTTTCAGGTTTTAAAAAATTGCTCAGTGGATGTGGTGCTTGTGGAAGAGGCATATTAGTTTTGAAAATGCTTTAAGAAAACCCAAACATTTGGTTAGCTAACTAGAATCAGTTCACATTGTCTGTACATGCTCAAAAGTCTGTCTCTCCAAGGCATTTTGCTTTCATGTCATCACAATTCTCCCAGAAACTGTTTCCTAGTGTCCTCCATCTCCACATGGAAAGATACTATCTTCTCCCAAGAATCTTCCCCATGGAGGTGCTATCTAAGGTAGTCTGGGCATGTGCACAGTACATGTACAGCATGTACAAGTACATGAAGGAAAAAATTACCATCTCCTCTATTTTATTACAAATATGTTCTTCTGTTGGCATTCAAAACTCTACAACCTGGCATCTTCCTCTTCCTATCTTTCCAGTCTTCTTACATATTTCTACCCTCCATGTACTTTATGGTCCAGTAATATGGGTCTGCATGCTGTTTTTTACATATAATACTCCATGTCTAATCTCTGTACCTCAGCACTGGCTGTCCACCATGTCTGGAATGCTCTCCCTCAGCTTTACTCATTATAAGCTCTGGCTTCCTTTGGGGGTCAGCTCAAGTGCCACCTTCTGCAAGAAACCATTCATAGTCCCCCAAATGCTACTGCTTTCTTCTTTAAAGTTACCTTGTATCTACTTTGTATAAATCTTATATATACATGTGTATTATACGTTGTTCCCCTCACTGGACTATAAGCTCTTTGAGGGCAGGGACTGTTTTTACTTTTTCTTTGTATCCTTAGAACTTAACATAATGCTTGGCATGTTCTAAAAGTTTAATAAATGTGTATTGAATGATTAGTCCTACAGCATTAATTGTTATCTGCTGTGTTGCTTTCAATCCTTGTCTACTTTTTAATCTAGAAAGTCTTACATCCACAAGCTATGTATATCTAAACAAAGACATAATATCTACACTGCCTTTACTATCATAGAGCCTTTAACTCAGTCTCTCATTCTTCAACTCTTCACGTACTACAAATATATAAAGACCCAAGTAAAGTGAAAACAATGAAACATTTTATGTCCAAATGGAAGACTTTTTTAAAGAGAGAGTTGGACCAAAATATCTTAGCAGTCACTGGATATACCTTGATGGCATGGAAAAAGAAGACTGATAAGCATTCTCAGATCATATGATTAACAATCAGAGCCCAACAGAAATACATTTGAAACAAGTAGATATTACTTATAGGCAGTTAGGTGGCAAAATGGATAAAGCACGAGGCGTGGAGTTAGGAAGACCTGAGTTCAAATGTGACCTCAGACACTTACTAACCTGTGTGACCCTGGCCAAGATACTTAAGCCTACTTGCTTTAGTTTCTTCATCTGTAAAATGAGCTAGAGAGGGAAATGGTAAGCCACTCTACTATCTTTGCCAAGAAAACTCAAAATGGGGTCACAAAAAGTTGAACAAGACTGAAATGACTAAACAACAAAAGATCGTTTCATCAAGCAATAATAAAGGCTGTCAACATTGGATTTGTCAAATGTAATTGAAAGTGGTGTACTTCCAGATGGAGCCTATGAAATGGCTCAGATCCAAAAAATGGAATCAAAAAGCCCTGATGGGCAAAATCTACATAAATTCAGCCAATATCATGTCAACAAAATGCATCAAAAAATTTTTGCTGAATCATGAGCATTTATTTTCATATAGGAACAGAGGGGGTTATAATGGCATTTCAGGACCAGGTAAGAAGTCCTGTAATGAGTGATCAAATCAGAGTACGCATAGACACACTAAAAACTATGCAACACTTCAAATCCCAGGCTACAAAAGTTTAGCACCTATTGGAACACAGCAAGGCATGACCTGATACGGCTAGAATTATACAACATAAGTTTCCTATCTTTCATGAACCAACAGACAACAAATCCCCCATAATATAAATATAGACCTCAAAATATATTTGAGAATTCAACCAATAAACTGAGGCATTATCACAGACTGAACTATTCCCCAGATATGATATTAAGCCATAATAATTCAAGAATGACTTTTTAATAGATGCTACTGAAGAGGTTAAAGCAAAGTGATGATGGTAGGGAATCATAGGTTTCTAGGGGTGCTCGTGACCCCAAAATACTGACACACCAGGTCCTGCCGAAAGAATTCGACTCAAGCCTTCTCAGCCAAGGAAAAAGACAAAGTTTATTAGGGATTCACCATAAAGAGCTGTCTTAAGAAATCCCACCCTTTGTTTTCACAAGCTGGCCAGATCTGAGCATCTTCATGGAGGCAAGAGGGAGATTACATACACAAAGATTGTAGGAGGGATTGAGGGGTGGTCTGGGGTGACTAGAGGATGGGATGAGGTCAGAGTCCAGGAACCAAGAGAATGGGATTAAGGGTGGGAAGTAGCTGAAAGCATGGATATTGATAGTATCAAGGGATAAAGGGTGAGGCTAGGTAGAGATTTGGGCCTAATAATAGTGTAAGGCTTATGACCTTAGGGGAAGGCCAGATCTAGTTGGAAGATTCAAGGAGAGTTCAAGGGAGCTCCCAGAGACTGTATTCCAGATTCGAGGGGGTTCCCAGAGACTGTGCCCTCATCATTACCATACCAATATTTATAATATCCAAGCTATATGGAATGAATAACTTTCAAAATATAGAGACTTTAGCAGAGGGAATAAAATCAATGAGGGAACAGGATGAGGTACATATAGTCAGTGTCTTCTGTTTCTGCTACTAGAGTTGTCCTGAGGATTCCTTCAGTAAGACCAGGGAAGATAAGCTTATATCCTAATATTTCATTCAAATATATAAAGCACTTATTTTATTTACTTATCCACAGAGCACGAAATATAAAAGAATGATTGTTGGACAGTGACTTGACTAATTCAATGTCAATTCCTTCAGAAAGATAAGAACTTTCACATAATTATGATAAAGCTATGATTGTATGTGTCAAGAGACTTACTGGCATCCTGAAACCAAAGTTAAACATGAAGAACATATACAAAATATCATTCCTAAAATGCACTTTTGGAATTGTGAAATGGATCTTGATAGATTTGGAAAGTACCATATTATAAATATGTTCAATATTAACAGAATATATGGCCCACTGTGATGAGGCAGTTATGGAAAGATGAACCACTTCCTTGTCAAAAAGGAGGAAGAGAGTTGATAGACATTTTCATAGCACTGACAAATAGCTTTGAAAGTTTTACAGAAATACTTTTGGAATAAGCAGACCAATTTGGTTATTTGAGGTTCTTGGTGGGGCTCTACTACACCTGCTGATAATCCCACCAGCTTTCTGTTCCTGTAGTCTCGGGGGAGTCACTGCCATATGGAGCCCAGAGGGGGAGTTCATTGCATAGGAAGGCTGACAGTGTTGCAGCTGTCTGCTCCTTTACTGTCAGAACCATCTTAAGGGGTATCTTTCCACCTTGTTCTTTTTGTGGTTGTTATTCTTTTAATTTATACAGTAAAATTCTTGATGTTTTGAAATGTGAGGGGAAAGCTGTACTTGAAGCAAAATATCAGCCATCTTGGCAGAAATCTAGGCTTTTGATATTCTTTGACATACAGGTTTAATACAATACTTACTAACTTGATCCATTCAGCTATTATATGCTGAATTACTGGAATTTTCAATACATTTTAGTAGGTCATATGGACAATGGGACAAAATATTTTTAATCCATCTCAGGAAATCTGGAACATCAGTTATCTGCATACTTCATTAAAACAACAAAAAAATTTCCTTATGAAGAGTTCTTCTAGATTTCTTTGCAGGCTAAAGCAAAATACTCTCCCTTATCATTTCACCACATACTCCATGGCACTCTTCTGGCCATGTCAGCTCAGTTATAGATACCTACTCAATCATATTAAGCCTATTTCCTCTGGGTGCTAATTAAACAAAATTGAGTCAACTATAACTATAGCTTTTATGATTTAAAAACAGCCAGGAAGGAAGGAAGGAAGGAAAGAAGGAGAGGAGAAAGAAAGGAAGGGAAGAAAGAAGAAAAAGAAGTAGGGAAGAAAGGAGGAAAGAAAATAGAAAGGGAAGGAAGGAAGAAGGGAAGGAAAAAACCAAGCATTTATTAAGTATTTACTATTTGTTCACTTGACATATAAACCACAGCCATTAATAAGCACCCAAAAAAGCTACACTAACATGGTGCCAAGTTCAATCTCAGAGACTTCTCAATAATTATGACTCCCAATGGTTTATGTTTGCCTCACACAGAGGGTCTCTCTGGTTCTTGTTCTCTTTCCCTACGGGCCTTCAATTTACTTCCTGCAAGAAAACAAGGTTACCAAGGCATTTGAACTTAATTATTTTAAGTCATGTAAGGAACAGAAAAAGAGAATTGTTATGGGTAGCACCATCCATATTAAAAGCACCTGGATCCCTTTCCTCTAGTTCAGGTTACTGTCCTTGTAAAAGAGACATATTTAAGTTCATCCTCATCCCAGTGGGAAAGCTGTAGAACCTTCCCTTCAGAGATACCCTCAATGGTTGGGGTGTCTCTTCTTTAATGCTACTTGCTGAGCATGTACTGGTGTGTTCCCACCACTGTTAGTTGCCAGTGACTAGTGCCACAGTTCTATTTAACACCAATTCACTTTTATAAAGGGATATTTATTTCAAGGATGTGGCAATAACAAAGGCATAAACATTCCCTCCATTTTACCAGCACATTTTCCTCTATACCACCTCTGTTTTGGGGCAAAGTGCTAGGTTTCTACGTAGCATTGATCTCACCAAGTTTAGGTCCAAATGTGAAATCAATGCCTGATGAATCTCATCTGGCTAAAGATGGGCTTGGTCCTAACAGTGTCTCCCTCTATCCTTGGTATACTGAGGCTGGGTTGGCTGCCAAACCTGGCATAGGCAAAGGTCCCAGACTGCCAAAGGCTTACTCTCCTGACCTTTTAAAATGCACAGGTGTAAGCCACCAGATTAATTTCCACTTAAAAAGAAAGAAAAAAAAAACAAAAAAAACACTGAGGCAAGCAAAGAGCTCAAGCAGGTATTCACGGAGCCTTGAGAAGGGGAAGTGAAGGAAATTTTCACTTGCTCCTTTTTTCAAGAAATGACTTTTGTTTTGTTTTGTTTTTACATTGGATAGATTTTCCCTAAATGGCCTCTAGTTTTAAGCAAAAAACCTCCTGGGCAGAGAAAGTGAAGTAAAGCTTTTCTCCTGCCTCCTTATTTCACTGAAATGTTCTGATTTCTGAGGAAAGGCTGCCTTCCTACTCTCCAGAATTGTACCCAGTTAGTCTGTTACTTCCATCTCCCATATCCTGCTAATTCAGATGTGTCTTTTAAGGCCCTGATTCTGGACTTACATGGACTGGGTTCAATGTGGGAGGAGGCCCTCCCAAATAATAACTCTTTGACCTGCTTTGCCCTAATCTGGTGTTCCCCGTGGAATCTCTCTGAAAATAGCTCTATTATAACTTGTGTCTAGTTCTCCAAAGATGTACATAAAAAGAATCTCTAGCTTCACACAAGTACTCAAGGTCAGAATGAATATCATGGATAAGAGAAATCTTCACTGAGTCCTAGATTTACCCCCTCATAGTATTATACTGTGGTTTGGATTTCCTTCAGAAGGGAAATAAATTTGTGGTTGTAACAGAGGCAACTTCTCACCCATGCCAACACTGTGATATGTCCCACTTTCACCCCAGATATGCATACAGACCATCATGGAGCTACCCTAAAGGTATGAATTCCTCACCTTCCCCACCCTCCAAGGAAAGCAAACTTGGGATTGCTGGAGCGCTAACTTTCTTCGAATTAGACTCACTCAGAGTGTCCAAATAACTCCTGGTAATAGCAGAAACCAAAGTTTAGTCTTTTGCTCCTCCATGCTACTTTTTCCAGCTCAAGGAACCATTTACGCAGCCCTATTCTCCCCAAGAGACTGCTTTACAAATACCCCATTTTATCCTCACAAGAACACTGAGGATTATCATCACCATTTTTTCAGATGAGGAAAGTGAGGCAAATAGATTAAATGACTTGCCTGGAGTCATACAACTGGCATGTATGTGAGAAGGAATTTGAATTCAGGTCTTCCTGACTCCAGGCCCAGTGCTCTCTCAATTGTGAAACTGTTCTTCTGATTCTGCTCAATTTACTCTGCTTTGGTTCATCTGCATTCTTTCAAGGTCGCCTTAATCTGCCACTTCTATCATTTCTGACAACTTAATAATTTTCATTACATTCATAGACCATCATTTGCTTCATTATTCTGTAATTGATGGGCATCCACTTTCCCCAGTTCTTTTGCTACAAAAAAAAGTGCTGCTATGAATATTTTTGTTCTTATGAGTCTTTTACCTTTTTCTCTGATGTCTTTGGGTATGATACTGATAGTGCTATTCTCAGGTCAAAGGATATAGAAGCTTCAATTATAAAGTACCAGTGCTGATTACATTCCTTCTCTTTCTAAACTTCCTTCAGAAAGGGGGGAATATAAAAAGTGTAAGAGACACAATTAACAATCATAAATATGAACATGAATGGGATACACTCACCCAAAAAAATTAACAATCATAAATATGAACATGAATGGGATACACTCACCCAAAAAACTTTTCCTTCTCCAGCTTGTTTTACAGATGAAGAATTGAGGCAAACAGGGTTAAATGACTTGCCCAGGGTCACATAACTGGTAAGTGTCTGGGGTCAGATTTGAATTCAGGCAGATGAGTCTTCCTACCTCCAGGCCCAGCACTTCATCCACTGTGCCACCTAGCTGCCCCCCAATAACAAAAATATCCAGCATTTCTATAGTGCTTTAGGGTTGGCCTACAAATATTATTTTACTTTATCTTCACTACAACCCTGAAAGATGTCAAAACATTTGGGACATGGTAAAAGCAGTTTTCCTTTTTGGGAAAATACATACTTCTAAATACTCTCAGTGACAAAACAAGAACACATCAATGATTTAGGCATACAACTAAAAATAAAAAGCCAATACATTTTCAAAAGCATTTAAACACTAATTAATTTCTTAATTACTACAGTCTCAGTTCTCATTGTTATTGTTATATTTTTGCAGCATGTAATACCACTGACCACTCTTTCCTCCTTTAAAATCTCTTTTCCTTGGTATTATATGAGACTGTTCTCTCCTAGATTTTTCTCTTATCTGTCTGACTGCTACTCAGTCTTCTCTGCTAATTGATTTTTAAAATGCCTATCCCTTAAGTCTGGGTCTCTCTTAAATTTCTTCCCTACTCACTTTCTTCTATTTTTATATTTTTTTCCCTTGGTGATCTTATTCACTCTCGTGGGCTCACTTATTGCAGCTATACTGATGACAAAACTATAGAGTTCTAATGGCTCCTTTAAATGTCAGTACTATGTCTTGAACAGTCTGATGGATGTCTTCACTTGGGTTTCCCAACATCTCCAAAAACTTGGGTTTTCCTCCTGAACCTGTTGTTTCCTATCTTGTTTATTTCTCTGACATATTTTTGACTTCTCACTCACCTGCATATTGACTGGATTGCTAACTCCCACTGTTCTACCTTCATAATATTTGTCACAATTGCTATGCTGTTGGGTTTTGTTTTAAAATGACGTGGTCTATAAAAAGCACACCCATTAGGAGGGGCTTGGGAGCTATGATTTTAAATGTACAAGAGATCTATAGAGTAACCTTCTGGGGACCCACAAACTTCATGTATTACTTTACAGAGGAAGATGGTGGAAGGTTATGGGCATTAAAAAAAACTGAAAAGTAACTGAAGTGAAAACAAGTCTGTAGAAAGCTTGGTCTGTCACACAGTAGGCACTTAATAAATATTTGCTGAATAAAACTACATAAATAAATGACATCTGTTACTTAGCTTTCACTTCCTTATTTATGTTAAAAAAAGTTAATACTCTGCATTATAGGCACAAGTCTGCTAGAAACAATTTCTATTAATTTGTTATAATTCTAAATTTAAGCATTGTTCTGCTTGAGAGATGTCCAAATGGACAGAGTCCCCTGTGCCCTCTGACAGGTCTTCCCGACAAGATATTTTAAGGTAGGATTTATAACAAGATTCTTGAACATAGGAAAATTTCAAGATGATAAATTACACAGCGGAAGATAAGGTAAAAACTACTATTTTTTCTTCATCAATCCAGAACAATAGTCACTTAATTTTGGAGAATCACTTCCCTAAAACCACTTAATCCTTCTAAGACAACTCATTCCAAGTGTTCTTTCCTTCTCCTCCCCTCTTCCCCCTCAAACCTGCCCCCCCCCCCAAAAAAAAACAGGTCAAGGAAGTAATCCAGAGACTTATTCCCTGGGGTCAATATGGTAATCCCTTCAGGTAAAGGGGAAGGACAAAGATTTTATCTAGACATGGAGAATTTCTCTTTCAAAATCTGGTTACGACCCTTAATTTTTTTTGTCCTGTGTTTGTTCTTGACCTTTCACACACTTTTTTAAAAGTCAAAGATGTAGTCCAAAGAGAAAGGGGGAAAAGTATTAGTGGAGGATAGTCTAAGAATTTTGATTAAGTACTGATAATGTTACTTTCCTTAGTTAGGTCTGGCAAGGACATAAGACTAGAGAAATAGTTATTGCTCAATATTTTGAGTGAAAAATATGCTTCTATATCTTCAACCTGGAGATTAGTGTGCCACTTCTAATGGCACTCTATGTCAAAGGAGTTTTTTTTTTTAAGAATATAAATGAATAATAGGAAGATCTGAATTCAAATTCTACCCCAGACACTTAGCTGAAAGATGTTTGATCCTTCTCAGCCTCAGTTTTCTCAAACATTTCAAAAGAGTGCTGTGAGAATATAAATAAAAAACATTAACCTGTGTTGATGAAATATATTAAAATGATTGATTCTGGACCTTATAATTGCTGCCACACATTCTCTCACTGCTCATAGAGATCTCCATTCTCTTTGGATCCTGGTCAAATATTTTGAAACTGCACCCTTCAGAGACTTATACTATTAGCATTTTAGCTTCCACTTCCAAATGATCTGAAATGATAGGTTAGTGAAAAAATCAACAAGCATTTATTAAGTACCTACTATATGCCAGGCACAGTACTAAGCATTGAGGATATGAAAAAAGGCAGAAACAAGTCCCTCCTCTCTGAGAGCACACACTAATGGAGGAGACAACATGCCAACAGCTATGTATAAACAAGATGTGTGATACAGGATGAATTGGAGATAATCTCAGGAGGAAAGGAATTAGCATTCGAGGAGACTGGGAAAGATTTCAGACAAATATTGGGGCTTCAGCTGAGATTTGAAGGAAGCCAAGAGGTGAAGATGAGGACAGCGAGAATTCTAGGCATGGGGAAAGTCGGTAAAAAATGCAGAGATGGAAGATGGAGTGTTTGAAGAATATGGAGGGAGCATCACTGCCTCCAGTGACCTAGAGGGGAATAAGGTATAAAAAAGATTTAAAAGATAGGAAGAGGCCAGCTTACAAAGGACTTTATGGAGGTAAATAGGGAGTCACTGGAGTTTGAGTGTGCATGTGTGGGGAGGAGGGGAGAGGTATGTGTGGTTGGATGGTGAGAGGTGGGCTTTTTTAGTTTTGGTAACTGAAGAAATGATAGGCTGGAGTAGGGAAAACTTGAGAGAGGGAGCTTTTCAAATAGAGCAGGCTTGGGGTTACTGAGAGCTTGCCCTAGGGTGGTGGCAGTGTCTGAGGAGAAAAAAGGGTGGGATATATGCAAGAATGTTAAGAAGGTAGAATTGACCAAAGCTGCCAACTGATTGGATGCAGGGAACATCCAATTTAAATTATCCTACAGGCATTTGGAGATTTAAGACTGGAGGGTAGGAGAGGTATAGGCCTAGATAAATAGATCTCAGAGTCTGCTGCAAAGAGTGGAATTGAATCCTTGGAGCTGATGAGCTCTGTAGGTAAATCGTTAGGTGAAAAAATGGATGAAGATTCTTCAAAGAAGACTGAAGAGCCCATAGACAGGTAGGAGAATCCAAAGAAAGCTTTAGGAAGATCAATTTGAAAGCCAAATGGAAAAATGCCCTGTAATGGGGAAAGACTTGAGACGGGGGGAAACCAATCAGCAGTTTATTGCCATAGTAATCCCGTAGGGGGTGTGTGTGTGTGTGTGTGTGTGTGTGTGTGTGTGTGAAGAAACCAAAACTGACGGGGACTTGGCAGCTGAGGAGAGGATCACAATGAGATAAATTGTGAGTCTGAGTGACTGGGAAAATGATAGTCCCCTCAAAATTAATGGAGAAGTAAAGGAGAGGAGTAGGAGGGAAGGTGGAAGGTAGATGGTAAGTTCAGTTTTGGACATGTTGAATTTTAAAATCTCTATGAGACATGTCCAGTAGGTAGTTGGAGGTCTGAGATTAGAGGTCAGGAAAGAGATTAGGCTTGGATCTGAGAATCCCTGGGGGAAACATGTTAGTGACCATGATCTGGATGAACATTCAGCATCGGATACTGAGGAGTGGACAGGCAGAAAGGAGGATAACTAGGAGAGATCGATGTTACAAAAACCTAGAGAAAAAAGTATTAAGAAGAGGGCTGTAATCAAGGAATTGCAGGGGATCACTGGTAACTTTAGCCAGAAGAGATGGATTGTGCAAGTGAAGGTTTTTTAAACATGGAGAGATTTAGACATGGGAAGCAGTCATTGGACAGGGGGAAAGAAGTTAAATATTACTGAGTGGAGATGATAGCAGGAGCAGCAGAAGACAGAAGGGGATCACTGATACACTAGAGGAGTCGGCCTTTGCCAGGAAGAAGGGCCCACCTATTCACGTGAGACAGGTGGAGGAGGAGCTAGTGGCAGAAGGCTTTAGAATGAGAGATGAGAAGGAAGAACTAGAATGTTCAATAGGCAAGGTTCTCAGATAATAAGGTAGGAGGCCGAGAGAGCCAAGAGAGGTTTGAGGAAGCATTAAAAAAGTTTAAAAGAGCTCATGAATTAAGTGGAATAGTGAAGCAATTTAAGAGATGTAAGAGGGTTGTCTTGGTGCAAAGAGGGCTCAGTTGAGATTAAATAACAAATTTGCAGTGGTCCCAGTCAACTTGGTTTTGTTACTTTCTCCAACTTTTTCCAGCAGCTGGTGGAAGCAAGGCAAGTTGATAGAATTATCCAAGACTGTCTTGAAAGTGCAAAATCTATGACAGGCTAAGGGAAAATAGCATAGAGTTGAACTGGTCCACTCAGGGAACCAAGACGGGGAAGGAAGAAGCATGTCAACCATTTAGGGGGAATGGCTTGGGAAAGAACTGGGAGAGATGCAAGGACATTGTAAGTACAGATTAAGAATTGCTAAGTGGGAGAAGAAGGTGGAATGACCTTGGAGTCAGATAAAGGAGTCCTTTCAGTCTTGCAGTTTCGTAACTTTAACATTATGCTTGATTTCTCCTCTTCAGTCTACTTTTCTAATTGGTTGCCAGATCTTGTCCTTTCTACCCCCATGTGATATCTTTCTTATCTGATCCTTTTGCTTCTATTCACACTGCTACCATTAAGTTCTGGCCCTTTATCGCTTCTCTTTTGGATGATTGTTTTTTAAATCAAAATTAGGGTTTTTTTTTAATCAAAAGAGCTAGTTAATTATGTCACATAAAAAACACTCATTAAGTGCTAGGCACAGTGCTAAGCTCTGGGGATACAATTACAGATATTCAAAAAGACAAATAAATCCCTGCCCTCTTGGAGCTTACTTTCTAATGGGGGAAGACAATCCATAAAGTGAGCTGAAGGAAGTTGCAAGAGTGATACCTGGGCATAGCAGAGAACTCTGAAGTAGGAAGCATGGCTGGTTTGGCCATTCCTCAATGAATTTCTGGGAGAAATTCATCAATGGGTGAACAGGGCTGAAGCAGTAGAAGAAGGCAGCGGAAGCATAGTGGCAAACAAGTTTGAAAATGTTTACCCTAACTGGTATAACCTTCCCTGCCATGACTGCTCCACAGATGATCACAAAGGCTGATTTTCATACCATGCGTCATGCTACATCTAATTTGACCTTTATGATATATATCCCTATGAATCTAGTAGAACCAGAATTATTGTCATTTTACAGATGAGAAAATTGGTTCAGAGAGGTTAAGTGACTTGCTCAATGTTGCAAAATAAGTAATGAGTCAGCTCTAACTCCTAACTTCTGAGCTTAAATTGATTGCTATAAAGTTAAATTCCCAATAACTACTCATTCTATTGATAAAACACTTCTTAAGAGCCTACTATATATATATATATACTCAATACTTGGGATGCAAAGAAAGGTAAAAAGACAGTCCCTATTCTCAAGGATCTCACAACCTAACGGGGAAAACAATATAGAAAAAATTATATACAAATACTTTGTATATGGGATAAATTGGAAATAATGAAACAGGGAAGGCCCTAGAATTAAGGTGAATCGGGAAAGGCTTCCTGAAAAAGGTGGGATTTTGCCTGGGATTTGAAGAAAGAAGCCCAAAGCAGAGATGAGGAGGGACAGAATTCCAAGCATGGGGGGACTTTCAGTAAAAAATACCTGGAGTTCAGAGATGGGAGTGTCTTGTTGGAACAGGCAAGGAGGTCAGTGTCACTAATCAAAAGAGTGGGGAGAGGGGCAGCTAGGTGGCGCAGTAGAGCACCAGCCCTGGAGTCGGGAGGACCTGAGTTTAAATGTGGCCTTAGACGCCACATGCTTACTAGCTGTGTGATCTTGGGCAAGTCACTTAACCCCAATTGCCCTGCCTTTCCCCCCTCCTCCAAAAAAAAAGGATAAAAAAAGAGTGGGGAGGGTATAGTATGATAGATGTAACACATGGCTCAAAAGTACTTTCCAAGATTATTCTTGGAATCAGTCATTTGAAAAAAATTATAATGAATTTAAACACCAAAAAAAGTTTCCATATACAGTATATGTGAAACTGAATCTCCATTTCACACCTCTTTTTAAAAGAAGCATATAATTCTGTGTTACTTTAAAAATTGTTTTGCTTTTTTCTTCTGAACTTCTATTCCTTTGTGTGCATTAAAAAATGTTTTCATGGCCTCCTTTTTTTTGGAATCATTTGCTAATGCCTCTCATCTCTGACCCTCACTATACTACCCTTCCATTAAAAAGACAAAGGAAAAATCATTACTTGTAACAAGTAAGCCTAATGAAACTTAACTGAATCCGCACTGTGGTCATATGTCCCTTTCTGCACCTTGAGTCTTCTTTCTGTGAGGCAGCAGGTAACATGTTTTATCATCTGTCTTCTGCATACTTGGTTAGTCACTGTATTTTATCTGGGTACTTAAAATTTTTTCAAAAGCATTTATTTTTACAATGTTTTTGTCTTTGCGTAAAATGTTTCCTAGTTCTGCTTACTGTTCTACAACAGTAGGATTGTATGAAATCTCTTGCCTTTGTCATTTTTTACAATGAAATAATCCATTAGATTTATTTGTTCAGTAGTTATTCAATTGATGGGCACCCTTACATTTAGTGCTTTCCTTTTGTCTTGAATTAAGCACTGTGCTGTGGGACATAGAGTTTAATAAATGCTTCATCTACTCAGGTCTAATCTCCCCATTCAGGATCAGGATGTTTGTTTTGCTTAAGGCTATTCTCTCGCCAGTATTATCCTTCCTATAAATCCTGCTTAGTTTAGATTATTATAACTGCCTCTTTGTCTCATCCTTAAATTTCTCCCCACTTTAGTCAGTCCTCTACATTGCAAAATTATTTTCTTTAAGCATTTTTGGTCTCCTCTTCCCCACTCAGTCCACATCGGACACTTCTTATTGCTTTGAGAAGACAAAACTTTTTAGCTTTTAACACTGCAAAACACCTTTCTCAACCTCATTGGAAGTTAATTTATCCTCCCTATGAGATCCTGCCCAAGTGGTCTCTCTGTTCATTCATGTCTCCATGCACAGGCAATCTCTTGCCTGGGCTGCACTGCCTCCTCACTTCAGCCTCAGACTCCCTTTTCATTTGAAGAGCAAATGCTCTGTATAAGGCCTAACTGCTCAGTGCCCTTCTATGCACTTGTCTCCTTAAGACAAGTTCCTTGGGGAAGAGATTGTTTTCAATAGTTTATCCCTAATGCCTGGCATCCTGCCTACCAAACAAACGTTTTTTCTGTTTCCCTTAGTATTTCTCATCATTCCCAAACTTTGCAGTCATTTGACTTCTTCCTCACGCCTACTTCCAGGCATTCACCAAGACCCATTCCATTCATGCTATAACAAGAGAGACTTGGACCCTGAGTGAGGTACTTAAGTTCTGAACCTCAGTTCCCTCAAACATTCTTTCCATCTGTAGTCTATTCCAGACTACTTTGAATTTTGTCATGTCTTCTTTACTTACAGCCGAAATGTTGCATTTTGTGATTATCACTTTTCCCTTCTGCCACTCTTCATCTCCCCATTGCAACCTATCCTACAGACCCCTGCAGGACTAATTTTTTTTTCCTACGGCATAACGGCTCTAAGCATCACCCTCCCCTTCCCCCTCCCCCTCTCCCTCGCCGGTTGTAGCCACTTCAAAGCTCTATGCTGTTACAAAATAAAATTCAAATTTCTTAACCAAGCATTTCAGGCCTGATGCTCTTTACATAGGTAAACTTGTTACTCTCATTCCATTCGCCCACCTGGGAATTTATTTTCCTGCCTTTGCTCACAGGTGCCCTAAGTGCTTGGGAGAGCAATTCCCTCCAGTCTCTATTTCGAGTGCGTGGCCAGGGCTGCTGGGTTGAGTTTGAGAAAATCAAACTCTTTAAGTAGCGCAAGGGATGACTGGGAGCGAAATGGGCTGAAGCAAAGAAGATGGGATACTAGGATACTAGGTTGGAGTGAAAGATACAAGCCGTCTCCCTCCCTTACTAGCACCACCCCCTCCCACCTCGCCCCGCGCAAGCGCTCCATCGCCCTGCAACTATTCGAACGAGTGTGTGCGCGCGCGCCCGATGACGCCGCTCGCGGCCCCTCCTCCTCCTCTGCGGCGGCGGCGTCGGGGGCGGTGTCAGCGTCAGCCCAGGCTTGGGCGATTGGAAGGGAGGGTAAGAGGGAGGGAGGAGGCGCCATGGCCGCCGCTATCACCGACATGGCCGACCTGGAGGAGCTCTCCCGCCTGAGTCCTCTGCCCCCCGGCAGTCCCGATCCCGCGACGCGGGGCCGGGCCGAGCCCTCCGGGGAGGAGGAGGAAGAAGAGGAAGACGAGGAGGAGGAAGAAGAGGAGACCGAAGCGCAGGCGGTGGCGGAGCTGCTCCTGAACGGCGACGGCGGAGGTGGGGGCGGCGGCGACGGCGGCGGCGGCGGGGGCGAGGCGGAGACGATGTCTGAGCCGAGCCCTGAGAGCGCCAGCCAGGCCGGGGAAGACGAGGACGAGGAGGAAGAGGAGGAGGAGGACGAGAGCAGCAGCAGCAGCGGGGGAGGCGAGGAGGAGAGCAGCGCCGAGAGCCTGGTGGGCAGCGGCAGCAGCAGCGACGAGACCCGCTCCCTCAGCCCCGGCGCGGCCAGCAGCAGCAGCGGCGATGGAGACGGCAAGGAGGGCCTGGAAGAGCCCAAGGGACCGCGGGGCGGCCAGGGCGGCTGCGGCGGCGGCGGCGGAGGAGGCAGCGGCGGTGGAGGCGGCGGCAGCAGCAGCAGCAGCGTTGTCTCCAGCGCCGGCGACGAGGGCTACGGGACCGGGGGAGGCGGAAGCAGCGCTACCTCGGTGGGCAGGAGAGGCAGCCTGGAGGTGTCCTCGGACGGGGAGCCTCTGAGCCGCATGGACTCGGAGGACAGGTCAGTGCCACCCCGCGCCCCTCCCTGGAGGCCCTCCCAGGGAAGTCTCAGATGGGTCCGCGGCCTCAGTACCCCGCCCCTCCGGCCGTCGCCGCGGCCAACTCTCAAACCTTTTTTTTTTTTCCTCCCTTTCCTTTCCCCGCCCCGTTTTTTCTCCTGGCTCCTCCACACCGTCCCGGAGAGGGAGCGAGAGAGACCCAAAGTCCGACCTAACTCGGAAAGCCGCCGCCCGCAGAGGCTGCCCGAGGCCGCGGTCCGTCCGAGCACGCCCAAGGTTAGCTTCAACCATGTTCACGAACAGTTGTCAGAAGTGTAATTGACAAGTGTTTTCCAACATGGCTGGTCTAGCCCGGCTGCCACAGCCACACAACTTCCTAGGCTGGGGAAGAGCTCGGTTCTCCTTAGTCCTTTTTTATTTTTTAACCTAGAAAGATGTTTGGGTTTTGTTTAGTCAAGTGAAGTGAAAAGAAAGTTTAATAATTCATTCTCGAAACAACGTGGTACCAGACCAGATTCTAACGTCTTTTAAAAAAAATTTACTTATTTTGCTGGAATGTAGGAGAAACAACTTTTTAAGATTTCGTGGTTGAGTGACCAGGAAATAAGTTAAATGTGATTCTTATTCCATTATGCTCATTCAGTTACTTTTAGGAGGGAAAAAAGCGGGAGGGCGATGGTTTGCAATTTTGTTTCTAACTCCTTGGAAGACACAGAGCTGTAGGGTAAATTTTAACAGATATTTTTGACTTGTACCAAATATCAGCAGTCCGCTAATGAAATCTTTCCCTTGAAACTTTTAAAACACAGTGTCTTGATTTCAGCTGACACATAAAGCACAAGGCTTGTTGCCATGTGGTGGGGAGGCCTTGCCTGTGAATTTTCTCCTTTGGTAATATTTGTATCCCAAGTCACAGAAAACTTTTAAGTGCCATAAGTAGTATAGATTTCATTGCTATTTTTATCTGGTTTGAGATAATGCTTTTGGAAGAACTTTTTTGTTAACTTGTGATTACGTTTCATATGTCTGACCTAGCATGCTGCTCTCCAGGTTAACAATCTGTTAATTGGATTTTAATTTGTAGTAGGATTTAAATAAGATTGGTAGTGCGATGCAGCCAAAGCTGTATGTAAAGAATGAGTGGGTTAAATAAGATTGGTAGCATTAATAATTACTAAAATTAAGTAGTGTAAAACTGCCTGGGGAAGAATTAAAAATGTTTACTGATCATTAATTTCCTGTTTAATGTCCAAATATATTTAGTAAATAGTTTCTGTTAGAGAAACTTTTACAGTATTTTGATAAAGCCATCCAGTCTTGTTTGACAGCTCTTTTAATGTTTAGTTATTAGTGTAGTAACACTTGGATGTTTGTAGTTCATGGGGGTAGTTCATGTTTTATAACTAAAGAATATTTTAAAATCCTTAGAAGATTGATTGCTGGATGCAAGGTATGACTTAAGAATTCAGTACTGGGGAATTTTATGAATGTGTTCTACCTTTGGACCACATGCTGCCTGGTTACAGTAATCAGAACATTTTGTTTATTTAATCACTTACTAAGGGCAGTGTGGTGTAGTGGTTTGAGTGCTGGATTTGGGAATCTGGAAGAATGAATGCCACTTCAGACATTTAACAGTTGAGTGACACCCCCCTAGTCCCCTCCACCAGTTAACTTAATTTCTCTCAACCTCAGTTTCTTCATCAGTAAAATGGGGATAAAAATAGCATTTATCTCATGGTATTGCCTTGTACTTCACATCCATAAAGTCCTAATAGTTTAATGTTGGTTTTTTTATTTCGGTTTATGAATTCTAAAAAGTGGGAAAAGTAAGTATTATCTTATAAAAGGAAAAATCAAAGATATTTGCAATGTATTACACATAGTACCCACTTGTGTTTTGCTTGGATTTAATCTTTTGGAACTACTTTCTGGCTGGCCTGTACTAGCATTTTAAAGACTAGTATAATTAACCTTAAACAGTAATGTTTTTGGAAACCACGCTTTCAAGCCGTGAATTTTCTGGCATATAATCACTCAAAAAAAGTGGAACTTTGCTTCACTTGATTTTAAAAATTTGTGCTATATACAGCAAAGAAAACATCTTGCCAACATTAAAGAAAAGAATCTTGAAATGAAAATGAAGCCACAATATACATTATTTCACTGTAACTCAATTGAGTTTGTTGTACCTTTTGGGAAAAGTTTTTACTGTCTTACCTTGAGACGTAACTTAGATGTTACTTTCGTTGATTTGGAAGAGTTTATGACCTAAATTTGGAAAATATGTTTCTTGTAAATTTAATGACAATAATCTGGAGAACAAAGGTGTTTTGTAAGTTTGGCTTAATAGGAGTAATTTTGGGGGGGTAAGGGAGGCAAGGCAGGAAAGGAACCTGATTAGATGTAACCTTTTATGCTGTTCACAGTTTTTGTCAAGGTTTGGCCTCCTTTTAGACTATTCAAAGAATCTTTTCATCAGAAACTTACTGTGGAAGTTGCCTGGAATGATCAGATAATATTTTCATGGATGATTTGACTGGGACTTGAAAATTTTAAGATTTGTATATTCAAGAGAGAAATAATTGATTGGCAAGGGAAGCAAGCAACATGCCATTTAGAGCCATAGATGATGAACTTACTGTGGTTAGGCTTGAAAGGCTCTTATGGAGGAGGAATTAAATAAGTCTGAAATAGTTTGAAAGCATTGATACTAACTTGCATCCTTTTAACTATCAGGATGTAATGGTACAGTTAATACTGGTTGCAGTCTAGCTTCTATTTTGTTTCCTTAACTTTTCACCCATTGTACTTTGGGTAATTTGCCTGAATTTGTTTGACTTGGTCAGGTGTGTCAGAACAAAATTTACTTCTTAAAAGGCAATTTGAGGCCAGTTTGTGGTAGACCTTAAAATTTAGGTTAATGATTTGAATAAAATAGAGCTATTGATTTTTTTTTTAATAGGGGAGTGATAAAATGAGGGTGAATTTTAAGAGATTGAGGATGAATTGGAGATGTTTGGTGAAGTTCTGTATACATTTAAAAAAATAATTGAGGGATGGAGCCAATTAAATTTTACTCACCTAAGAGAATTCCAGAGGTATATAAATCCTAGCCTCATTTTCTTGCCCCTAGGCAGTTTTACTACATGAATGAATTAACCCTCAGCAGTGGAGAATATTTCTAGCATCCTTCCTTTGCCCATTCCTCCTCACCTCCATTTACTTGCAATTCTATTAAGGTTTCTGCAAATAAGAATATGGTACTTTTAAGTTAGCCAAAGGAACAGAAGCCCTTTTTTTACTTTGAAGTGTCAAGTATAACAAGACAAAGACTATCTTTAGTATCAGTGTCTTAAAGGTCCAGGAGATGGAGATATTTCTTGAAAGCTGCAAAATGAAGTTCCTCTACTTATGCCGAATTTTTTCCCCCATCAGTTGAAAGTGGAGAAGATTTTATGAATCTCTATGTTTGCAATATTTTATAACTTCCTGCATTTTTTCAGCATTTCAGAAATGTGTGCCATTATATAAAGTGATAAAAACCAAGACAATTATTCCAATAGAAGGTAGAAAATTCCAGGTTTTGTGGGTAGAGGTATAAGCAGTGTGATTTAATGGATAGAGATATAGCTTCAGTTAGGAAGAACTGGAATTAAGTTCTGCCTTGACATGCTCTGTGCCAGTGGGTAAGTCACTTAAATTCTTAGTGTTTGGGCAACTTTTTAAAGCTAAAATTTGCAAAGAAGGTTCCCATCTCAATACAAGCTCCTTAGTGGGAAATTCCCCCAAACATTGAATCATAGATCTCAGAGATTTTCTGGTGTCCATGTGAAAACATCATGCATGCCAAACTTTAATTTATTGTCCATTTATTTAAGTTATGTGTATTCTTTCTAGACATTCTTTTTTCGTGGACTGAAAGGCTAAAAACTTGCCTCAGCTTGTGATTCTGTCAGTCTTTTAGAACCCAGGATTACCTCTGACGTGATAAGACATCAAAGTAGGATTTTTCTGAATACACTGAAATGCTGTTTGTGTTTTTTACAGATTTTTCTCTGGTTTTAGATTCTCTTTATAAAGGGTAGAGACCATTTCTGTTTAAATCTTTGCAGTATTCAGGATAATGCCTTGAGGGAGCTTACTACATGCTGATGATGGCAAAATCAATTAACATTGGCTTAACTCAGTTTTACTATTTGAGAAACAGGAAGCAAGATAAAGTTTTATTGCTGTTAGGAATGGTAAATCAAGTTGTAAACTGAGGAACTTGAAGCCAGAAAAAGCCATTTGCAATATCTTAATCTCACAGAATGAATTTTTCTTTTTACCATGTTTCTTTAATGGATGCAAAACTGTTTGGTATTTCCGACGTAATGATAAAAATGAAAGACATGCTGACTTTTGTTATCCATTTTACATAAGGGAGGAAAAAAAACCTTTGAGTGCAAGTGTGTTTGCTGCACTCCAGCCTCACATCTAGTTCCTTTCCTAACAAGTAGCACATATTTGCTAAACGATGATTTTCTTTTTTGGTCCAACCTGTGACTTCATCCATCTGGGGAGCTCCTAGTATGGAATTCAGTTTTACAGAATGACACCAAGAGATTAAAGGATTTGTCCGTTGGTATATAGCTAGTGTCTGTCAGATGTTGAACTTGAACCTAGGTCCAGGCACTGGCATTTAATAATTGACATAAAAGAAGCACAGGAGTTCCTGTAATGAAATTTACAATTTGGTTGTGTAGATAAAAATTCTTAGAATGTTAGAGGCTTGGTTGTTTCCCTTACACTGTGTAGGGAAGGATGTGGATGGCAAGCTTTGGTTAGCTTTAGAGGAGTAGGGAAGGCAGTGTAGCATGTTCAGTCATTTTCTGTTGTGTTGAGGGGATTGGGGTTTCCTTGGCAAAGATAACGGAGAGGTTTGCCTTCTCCATATCATTTTGCAGATGAGGAAACTGAGGCAAACAGAGTTAACTGACTTTGCCAGAGTCACATAGCTAGTAAATATCTGAGACTGGATTGGAACTCAGAAAGAGAAGTCTTCCTGATTCTGGGCCCAGCACTCTATCCATACATCAACCAGCTGCCCAAGGCAGGTTTGATTTGATACACATGTTTTTGGGGTAACTTGATAGACAACCTTTGTTGCTGTCTAGGCTAAGGCGGTATAGTTACATTCCATTTCTTAGATTCTTGAGCCAGGAAGTAAAGTGAAAATGGCAGTGTGTAACACCTTTGGTCAGGGAATTAGGAAAGACAACATGAGAGTCTGGATTAGGTAGTGTGATAGTAAGAAAGATGTCTGGTCAGGGTTTATGTTGCCTGTGATTTATGTCCCTTTTTTGGCTCTTAATGTCAAACAGCCTTAAACCAAATGGCAGGAAAATCTTGAATCATGGAGAAAATTTTAGGTGGTTAGTTGGACTAATAAAAAGAAACAAAGGGCATGGACTGCCTTCTAAATGGTGGACAAAATACAGAATCCGATAGAAGTTCTGAGGATCTTTTCCAAGTCTCAGGTGGTCACTGAATTGAGCCAAGTGTTGCCAAATTTTGGTTTAAAAGATATTTGAAATGTTTTTGGTTAATTAACAGACATAACGAGAGCTAACAAATTTTTCCTGTTCATATTGCCCTACTATTTAGATGTAAATAAATGCGATTTGTGTATGTGTGTGTGTGTGGTTAATTCAGGGACCACACCACACCAGACATAATTTAAGAATGCTAATGAAATATTTAAAGGAGGGAGAGACCTTATTTTAAGGCTATGTAGGCTTCCACTAGACTTGCTGCCTGTAAGATCAGATGGGGGTAGGGATTGGGCATTAAGTTTTATTCGGTTTCTGGGCTGTAATTGGTGAGGAACCAAGGTGTTCTCTTTTATCTCCGATCTCTCCTTAGAGATCAGTAAGCACCCTCTTTGGTTGAGGGATCAAAAGATTGAGAAAAGGGTGGTAGAAAGTCTGAGTTCATTCCATGGTTGACTTTGTAAATTTATTTTGTAAATTTATTTATTTATAATGACCATGACTTGACTGAAACTTTTCTTGAACCAATGGGCTTAAATTATTCTCTATCCTACTATATATAACTCTTTAGACTCTTTGAATCTAAAGTTGACAACAAGAAAGAAAAAGGTGATAAAAATTTGTTAGTGGCCTAAATCCCTGTCTTACCTCTGATTATCAGTTCTACAGACCCTTAAGTACAGGATAGGTAAAATAAAACATATCCACTCAGCTCTGTTTGACCTCACCATAATTGTGATATTCAAATGTATTTTTTTCTTTTAAAAAAATATACACATATATAAAAAATATATATAAAATAATATATATAAAAAATATACACATATATATGTAGATATTTGTGCATTTAATGCATTTTGACATTTGCATTTAAGAACAGAAGTTAGTGCAATGCCTGGCACAAAGTAGACACTTAAGGCCCCTTTTTGCCTAAGTCACCTAATTACAAATTTTTTAGTTTGGAATTCAAAGCCACCATAATATATTATGGGTCCTGTGTGTGCTCAAGCACTAGGATTATGTGAGTCTTCAATTCAAGGAGCTCATGATCTATTATGGGGAAAGACTCAATGAGTTTGTTAATGTGGCTAGCATATTCGTGGGTACAGATCTGAACCCTTTAATAAAGACAGTCCAGGCTTCAAGAATTCCTGGGGCCAGGAAATAGTTGTCAACTATTTTTCCAGTATTACCCTGGAAAATTGACAAGTTGTTTCTAGGTCTATCCCAGGAACTTCTGGATCCTGTCAGAGCTGCTTTATTGGCATAGTCTTTGAGAACCCAAGGTTATCTCTGCCAGTCATTGAATTGGATTGTAGAAGAGGGAAAGCAATAATATATGGTAGAATATGATACA